>NC_091756.1:1852913-1855413 GCF_043380555.1 Nothobranchius furzeri
CCGTAATCGGAAGGTTGCTGGTTCGAGTCCCGCTCAGTCTGTTGCTGTTGTTGTGTCCTTGGGCAAGACACTTAACCCACGTTGCCTGCTGGTGGTGGTCGGAGGGACCGGTAGCGCCAGTGCTCGGCAGCCTCGCCTCTGTCAGTGCGCCCCAGGGCAGCTGTGGCTACATTGTAGCTCATCCCCACCAGTGTGTGAATGTGTGTGTGAATGGGTGAATGACTGATTGTGTTGTAAAGCACCTTGGGGGGTTATAGGACTCTAGAAGGTGCTATATCAAATACAGGCCATTTACCATTTACCATATAACTTCATCACAAGCACAATAGAAAGTAAAGAAATCTAAAAATAAAGAATTCCCAGCCATCCAGGTTTTGATAGAGTCTAAGCAGATGTGTAACAGCTGCAGCTTAGACATCTCATGGAGCTTAAAGGAGATGTACAGTTGGATGTCATCTGCATAAAGATGGTAGGGGAGTCCTTTAAAGGAGATGTACAGTTGGATGTCATCTGCATAAAGATGATAAGCGAGTCCTTTAAAGGAGATGAACAGGTGGATGTCATCTGCATAAAGATGGTAGGGGAGTCCTTTAAAGGAGATGAAGAGTTGGATGTCATCTGCATAAAGATGGTAGGGGAGTCCTTTAAAAGAGATGTACAGTTGGATGTCATCTGCATAAAGATGGTAGGGGAGTCCTTTAAAAGAGATGTACAGTTGGATGTCATCTGCATAAAGATGATAAGCGAGTCCTTTAAAGGAGATGTACAGTTGGATGTCATCTGCATAAAGATGGTAGGGGAGTCCTTTAAAGGAGATGAACAGGTGGATGTCATCTGCATAAAGATGGTAGGGGAGTCCTTTAAAAGAGATGTACAGTTGGATGTCATCTGCATAAAGATGGTAGGGGAGTCCTTTAAAGGAGATGTACAGTTGGATGTCATCTGCATAAAGATGATAAGCGAGTCCTTTAAAGGAGATGAACAGGTGGATGTCATCTGCATAAAGATGGTAGGGGAGTCCTTTAAAGGAGATGTACAGTTGGATGTCATCTGCATAAAGATGGTAGGGGAGTCCTTTAAAGGAGATGTACAGTTGGATGTCATCTGCATAAAGATGATAAGCGAGTCCTTTAAAGGAGATGTACAGTTGGATGTCATCTGCATAAAGATGATAAGCGAGTCCTTTAAAGGAGATGAACAGGTGGATGTCATCTGCATAAAGATGGTAGGGGAGTCCTTTAAAAGAGATGTACAGTTGGATGTCATCTGCATAAAGATGGTAGGGGAGTCCTTTAAAGGAGATGTACAGTTGGATGTCATCTGCATAAAGATGATAAGCGAGTCCTTTAAAGGAGATGAACAGGTGGATGTCATCTGCATAAAGATGGTAGGGGAGTCCTTTAAAGGAGATGAACAATTGGATGTCATCTGCATAAAGATGGTAGGGGAGTCCTTTAAAGGAGATGAACAGTTGGATGTCATCTGCATAAAGATGGTAGGGGAGTCCTCTAAAGGAGATGAAGAGTTGGATGTCATCTGCATAAAAATGGTAGGGGAGTCCTTTAAAAGAGATGTACAGTTGGATGTCATCTCCATAAAGATGGTAGGGGAGTCCTTTAAAGGAGATGTACAAGTGGATGTCATCTGCATAAAGATGATAAGCGAGTCCTTTAAAGGAGATGTACAGTTGGATGTCATCTGCATAAAGATGGTAGGGGAGTCCTTTAAAGGAGATGAACAGGTGGATGTCATCTGCATAAAGATGGTAGGGGAGTCCTTTAAAAGAGATGTACAGTTGGATGTCATCTGCATAAAGATGGTAGGGGAGTCCTTTAAAGGAGATGTACAGTTGGATGTCATCTGCATAAAGATGATAAGCGAGTCCTTTAAAGGAGATGAACAGGTGGATGTCATCTGCATAAAGATGGTAGGGGAGTCCTTTAAAGGAGATGTACAGTTGGATGTCATCTGCATAAAGATGGTAGGGGAGTCCTTTAAAGGAGATGTACAGTTGGATGTCATCTGCATAAAGATGATAAGCGAGTCCTTTAAAGGAGATGTACAGTTGGATGTCATCTGCATAAAGATGATAAGCGAGTCCTTTAAAGGAGATGAACAGGTGGATGTCATCTGCATAAAGATGGTAGGGGAGTCCTTTAAAAGAGATGTACAGTTGGATGTCATCTGCATAAAGATGGTAGGGGAGTCCTTTAAAGGAGATGTACAGTTGGATGTCATCTGCATAAAGATGATAAGCGAGTCCTTTAAAGGAGATGAACAGGTGGATGTCATCTGCATAAAGATGGTAGGGGAGTCCTTTAAAGGAGATGAACAATTGGATGTCATCTGCATAAAGATGGTAGGGGAGTCCTTTAAAGGAGATGAACAGTTGGATGTCATCTGCATAAAGATGGTAGGGGAGTCCTCTAAAGGAGATGAAGAGTTGGATGTCATCTGCATAAAAATGGTAGGGGAGTCCTTTAAAAGAGATGTACAGTTG
>NC_091756.1:1860413-2012913 GCF_043380555.1 Nothobranchius furzeri
GGTGGACCACTACCCCCTGATGGTGGACCACTACTCCCTGACGGTGGACTACCACTACCTGATGGTGGACCACTACTCCCTGACGGTGGACCACTACCCCCTGATGGTGGACTACCACCCCCTGATGGTGGACCACTACCCCCTGATGGTGGACCAATTAGCAGGAAATCTAAGGAGATAAAACACTTGTTGAAAGAATTAAGACTTGTGGAGTCATGAAGAGCAAAAAGCCTGACAGCAATAGATTTTACCTCCCCACGCAGTTGAAATATAAGTGACATAACCCTGAGAAGCAATACCAATGAGAAATTTTATTGTGTTTGTGTGTGCGCTTATAGTTTGACCAAGTTTGTGCTCTTGCCATAAAGTTGGAAGGCCACTCAGAGAATACTTTAAAACAGTCCAACATCACCGCAACTTTGAGTCCAAAGGCTTTCCTGAATGACACGGGCATGGTTGATTGTATTATTTCTCGGTCAGGCCACTCGATGAGGAAATCCAGTCTGTTATGGAGAACGTGTATCATCTGTATCCAAATTCGAGACAGTTGCTGTTGACACGTTGAATCGGTAGGCAAGGTCTTGGAGTTGAAGATTTAATCTGAGAAGCATAAGTACCATCATGAACTGCTCAAACTTGGAGAGAGCAGATAATGATGACACAGCAATGTGCTGTTCACAGAGCTTAAAAATTTGCATCAGAACTAAAAAAGTGGGCAAGCCAGTGTAGAACTTTGTTTTCTCTTTGTCCTGGAAGGTTTCTGGAGTGAATTTAGTGTCCAAAAGGTTTTCCCTTAGGCCACAGATCTCAGACGTGTAATCTAATCCTTCACAGCATCCTCCAGCCTTGTGATGTCAGCCATGGTCAGATCAGTCTGGCACTCTGCGTCTGCACACATTTCATCGTAATGACTATTGACATAGCATTAATATTGTGGTTTAAGATATTTATAAAAAATAAGTAAGTTTCTCTACGTTAAAGTTCTCCATCAAGGATGGGTGAGCCATCATTCGCCTTTGCAGCCTCCAGATCGGTCTGGCACTCTGTGTCTGCACACATTTAATCATTGTGACAAGTAATGTTGTGGTTTAAGATAATTATTTAACACAAAAAAACTGAAGATTATTTACCTTTTACAAAAATTGGTGACCCATCATCACAGAGAACATCATCCGACTTGACGGCCTCCTCGACGCAGGCCTGCTCACGTACCTTAGCTCTTTCCTCTCTCTGGCGTGATGCTTCTGTTTGTGGCCTCTCATTACACTTGAAGTAACCCAGGTTAAGAGTAGGGGCCCAGTCTTCAGAATTAACATCTGTTACTGCACTAGGACCACCTAAAAATGTAAAATAAGGTATTAACGTCATGTTACAACCTTAAGCTAACTGCTAACAACATCAGCACTCTGATACTGTTTTCATGTGTTAATTGTACTGCAAATAGCTTTCAAACTGCTTACCTGCCCTTCTTATAGCCGTGTGTCTAAAAAACTGCAATTAAATGCCATAAAAACATTTAGTAAACCCTTACTTGTGAGAAAGTGATCAATGCAAACTCTGGCATTGTCCGATTCTGCTCCTCCTGTTTTCAGCCGGAGATCTTTAATCCACTTCTTCCGTCGTCTTTCAATAAGTTTTTGAATATTCAGTCCTTAGTGGCGCACAACTTTCCGAACATGAAAAAAACGTTTGTTTTTTTCCCGATTGGAGCAATTGCTACAACCGTAGACCGCACAGGCTTTGGGCCTTTCGAGGCAGAGTGAACAAAGCAACAACGTTTCTGTTCAGCGGCGTCTACCTCCTGACGACACGACACGTACACGGTAAAGTAGATGCAAAGTACATGCAAACGTCATCTGAAACCCTGCATTAGAAGAACTTGCGTCAAAACTTGGTCAAGTTTTTAATGACGCTCTGCAGCAAAATGACCCACCCTAACCCTAACTAACCCACACCAAGTAGCTGGTCAGAGTCCATAATAACAGTGATGCATAAAGAAGGAAAAGACCCTTTGAACTATGAGGCCTATAGACCAATCAGCCTGATCGGGACAGACATCAAAATTATTAGTTCTATATCGGCAAAAAGGACTCAGAAATATTTGGGTAAATTAATCAACCCGGACCAGACTGGTTTTAAACCGGGCCACCAAGGATCAAATAATATACTGTGAGGAGGGCCCTGAATGTACAAGCAGTAGCCAGACACTCCACCGCCCATCTACGCTTCTCAGTCCAGATGCTGAGAAGGCGTTTGGCAGGGTGGACTGGGCTTCTCTAGATCATACCCCATGATCATCATACCCCATGATCATGAATCAAATGGGGCTTAACTCCACATTTACAATTTGGATTAATACTCTGTATAAAGACCCGGTGTCAAGAGTTAGGGTCAATGATATTGTTCTAAGCTCTCTGAGCTTAAAAAAGGTTCTAAGACAAGGAAAGCTAATATGTCCAATTTTATTTGCATTGAGTATCGAACCGCTGGCTGAGCTAATAAGGAGAATTGACGAGATCGAGGGAGTGGTGGATGACGGGGGTGAGATACATAACATTTCACTGTTCGCTGATGATGTGCTTCTGTTTATAAAAAAACCCAGTTGTCTATTCCAGCTCTCATGCAGTGCTTGAGTGACTATGCAGAGTAGTGATGTGTCGGTCACGAACGAACCGGCTCTAAGAAGTGAACGACGGGAGCCGGCTCGTCATTGGGAGCCGTCCCCCCCTCCCCCCTCCCCCCTTGCTTGAGGAAGTGGATAATAGTTGTTTATTGTGTGTAACTGCGTGTCCAGAGTGTCCACACACAGAGCAGTAGGGGCGGGGAAGAGGGAGGATCAGACTCAGACACACAGCAGAGCACATGCGGGCGGGGGGAGACGAGAGGGAATGAGGGGGAGGAAAAAGGCGAGCGAGAGGAGAGTGCGACAAAGACGGTGAGAAAATGAGCGTCAGCAGTTGGAAAGTGAAGGTTTCTTAAAGTGTTCAGTTATTAAATCCATATAAATGATAAATATTAGATATATTGCATTTTTTACATTAGTAAATCATTTTACATATAGTTTAGCATTATTTTGGTCATAAATGTACTCGACGCAACAGAAAATCTGAGGAGCCACTTGGGAGCCGAAAGAGCCGGCTCTTTTTGGTGAGCTGAGCCGAAAGAGCCGGCTCTCTAAAAACAGCCGGAATTCCCATCACTTATGCAGAGGTTTCTGAATACATGATCAATGAGGGAAACCCAGAGGCGATGGTGATAGCAGGGTGTTGGCCTGTGAGCTTGAATATTCAGGTGAAATTTAGATGGTCAAAGAAGGCTTTAGACGTCTGGCAGTTACTCTGAGCTCAAATCAGCTTTACAGAATACAGCACGGATTACTGTAAACGTATAACTCAAATTCAAAATGACCTGGAAAGATGGGATATACTTCCTTTATCTTTGGTTGGAAGCATGGAAACGTAGGATGAATGTCCTGCCAAGGTTACTATTTCTTATTAACTCAGTACCTATTGATGCATCGGTAAAGGCGTTTACATTCATAGATATCTAGCAGTTTGGACGAGCTGCATTTATTAAACGATGAATAAGATGTGATACTCCATATAAACATGAATTATCAATCTGGTTGGTCTTTGAATGTTTGATTTAATATTACCTTGGGTTCTTTGACTTATTCAGGGAACACACACTTCATATTAGTTCAGACTGAGTCAAGTATGTAGTTATAGAAATGAATTTAATTCTATTTTCCTAAACTAATGATTATGCATGTGAAAGTATGAATGAAATGATGGAAGGTGAGCTAGATGTTTATAGCAGAACCTTGTAAGTATCTGACAGAGCTTGTGATGTCTGGGCTGTAAAATCCGTTTGGCTTTCTGGTTTAATAAGTTAGAGATTATTCATAAAACCATCCGACAAAAGTGTGCAGAGTTTACGAACCCATGTGTGATGGTGCTCTCGGCGGTCCAGAAGGAAGGCGGCACCAGTGTTGAGTTCACCGGATGTTGTGGCTACTGGAACCTGAAAGAGTCGAAGCTCCCTTTGAATTCAGATGTCACCGGCCATGAGATGCAACCAGGGTCTGCAGGTTAGACGTTCCACGTCGGAGGAGCTGTAGCGTCTGAAATCACTCGTAAACGTTGCAGAGAGGCTTTGACCTTGGGGTCAAGAGAGAGGATGGTTCCAAATGCTTGCTCACTGGTCAGCCCAACCAGGAGGCAGCTGGAGAAGTGACTAGATCAGGAAGTGATTCCTGTTTTCATCAACTGTTGTTAACAAATTAGACGAATCAGAATTAGACCAAATTAAAGGCGTTACCAAAGACCTCAGAGACTCACCCCCTCACTCAGATACTTAGAGGTTATTTCTCAGTGTGAAATGAACATGTTATAACACTTATGTGGAGCAAAATGTTAAACATTAATACTAATGTTTTGATATTATTGTGTTCATACTGATTAAATGACTAGAATCAACTATTACTGATCTGGTGTAGTTTAAGATCTGAAAAGAATCTTTACAGGACAAATATTCATCTGAACACATCATTGGTTAGTGTCCACATTATTTATACACTTTGGATTTAAACATCTTGTTCATTCAACATAATATGATTATATGGAGTTTTAAAGCATTCTTGTCAGGGAAGACAAGCTTTATTCAGAGTAGAAGATAAGGAGTTCTGCATCTTGCAACCTTGAGGCTCACGACACACGCAGGATGTGTTGAGAAGTTCATATCAGCACCTCGGTGTCAGACTGAGCCGTACGAGGAGCTCATAAAAGTTAACTTTAGGTCATTTTCATGAAATACTTGGCCTTTTAGTACGATACATATAAATGGATTACCAAATTCATGTGGCAGAACCAACGACCTAGAGTGAGACTTGAAGTTCTCTGTAAGGGGGGGGGGGGGGGGGGGGGGGGGGTTGGCCTTGCCCCATTTCAGGAGCTTCTATTGGGTAGCACAGCTGGGAAAAGCAGTTTCATGGGTAAGACTATATAAACAAAATGGGTACAGATGGAACAAGGATCCCTAAAAATGTGCCCATCTCAGCCCTTCCCTTTCTAAATGTAAAAGAAAAGCATGAACTTAAGATACAAGATGAATGGGTAACCTATACGTTAAGATTTGGCAAAAGACAAGACGTGGCTGGTGATTTCTTCCCAGCAAAAATGGACAGTAAGAAGGCGAGGAGGAGCCTGATCACAATAAACCAATTCGATGAATTAGCCTTTCTGATATTTTTACATACGACATCATCTTATGACACACGAAGAATGGGAAAGTTACATCTAGTTTGGAACATTACTGGATAGATGTAGCTGAGAAGGCATCTAACATCAAGAATACAATATCCTGTATGAAAAGCAAGATCTGCAGGGATGTGTCAGTGGATGCATTGGATGTAAATGGGAACTGGAGACCAACACCATAGTTGAAGATGAGGAGTGGGAGAGTTCCTGGGTGTCTCGGCTCTTTTGCTTAGTTATATAATGTCAGGAATGCAGAACTGTCAACTGGGGGCAGTAAAAGCAAGCAGGTATCAGCAGAGCCAATAGGTGCTTATGGACGGTTCTGATGGGAAGCAGTCTTTCACACAAGCGGTTGTTTTCCGCTTAGCTCAACCAGTGTCTATTTAATATAGACGTGGTAAAAACTGGGTGGTAAAAAGTGCACAAGATGAAAAATTACTTTGGAAAAAGTGTGTGGGGGGGAAATGCTGCCCCCCCCCCACCACCACCACCACCACCCCGCCCCCTCTAAAACTACGTCTATGCCTGTATGAGGATTTGTAATTGTCATGTCGAGCTGTGTATGACTCTGCCAGGGAAGTTGTTCTAATAAAAGTTTAAAAGTGTTTAGTTCAGTTTGAGTTTCTGAATGTCACCCTCTTCCTTTAACTTTTTTATAACACTGGTCCATCATGGCGGCAGCTGCATTTGCATCCCCGTGGGACTAGCTCTTCTCGAGCCTGGAGGTGGACAGTCCGACGCCTGGGCTCAGCAGGGGTTGGGAACAGCTGTCACTCCAGGTCCAGGAATCCTGATGGAACTAAAATCTTCATTAGCAGAGATGGAAAAAACCAGAACTTCCTGCTTCAGCTCCAGAAAGCAGACACACTGGGTTGTAGTGCAGGAGGAAGAGGCCCTGTTCCTAACCTTCATAAATCTCTCCACCTCCATTGTTTTTGAAAAGAAAAACAGAGGGTAACCATGGAGATGGCCACTGCCGTCCCTTCATTTCTGAATTCCTGTTAGTCAAGCATGAAGAGCCTTACATAGAAACCAAGAGGGACAAGGCTTTTTCCACAGGACTTGCTCGTGGGTTGAGGTAGCAGACAGGGTGTGTGTGGGGAGCTGCTTACCTACAGTGGGTCTAGAAAACCATCACCTCCTTCAAAGGTTTTAACTTAGTTTCCATGAAAACACAAAAATATGTTTAACCAGCTTCATGTGTCCTTTAACAACATCCACCTGAAAAGAAAATCACAACTACAGTTCAGAAAAAAAAATCAAAAATAAAAACTAGAAACAGGGAGATTAACAAAGGATCCTGTCCAGAATTAGTGGAACCACCTGTTGCTTTAATGCCAGCCTTGGTTCTGTTGGGATACTTCTATACCAACCATGCTCTTCTGCACTGCTCGTCTGAAACGGTAAACAGATTTATAGTAGATGTCTGCATTGATTTCTGCATTTTCTTAGTCTGCCAACTTGGAGAAGTTTTAACAAACCGTGAGACTCCAGAAGGGTGACGAGCTGCAGCTTCTTAACAGGGGCTTTTATTGGGAAACCAACTAAATTTAGCAGAGAAAAAGATGTTTTTCAGTTCCTGGTAAACAAGGGTTGTGGTGATGAACTTACTGCCTGTATCTCACCTCCTGCTAGCTCCCAGCTCAGGGAGCATCAGAGAAGCTACAGCCTCGCCCGTTCAAAGCAGCGTGTGGACCGATCCAGTTTGAGGAATAGTGGAGGGAGGCTCATAATCTTTGAATGATTAAAAACATTGTTTAGCTGTTTAAATTTTGTTGTTCGTGTTCTGCTTTCATTGAACAATATTATATCACTGTTAAATATGTTTATGTGCTCAATTAGTTTTTGGGGGGGTAACTTTATGCCAGGGGGGACATGTCCCCCCTGTTCCTCCTGGGATTTCCGCCTATGACTGGTGGTCCCGTGATCGGTAGCCAAACCTGTCAGTGTGGCTGACCAGGGCAGCTGTACTGGCTACTTAAAAATGTACAGCTGAGGGTGAACTTAGGCTAGGGCTGCCCTTTTCTCAGAGACAAGAGAAAGTTCTTTACATGTCCCTTCTTAGATATCTGACCTTTTAACAGATTTGGTGACTCAGTGGGGATCTCTGGAACTGTTCTAGACTGGTTTAGATCGTACCTTTCTAACAGAAGTTACAGTGCCTGTAGAAACCAAATCATGTCAGATTCTACTGATCTGTTCTGTGGGGTACCCCAAGGCTCTGTTTTGGGTCCACTGTTGTTTCTACTGTACATACACCCTCTTGGACAGATAACTGATTATTTTCATAATGTCTCTTATCACCTATATGCAGATGACATTCAGCTGTACTTTTCCTTTAAGGATTCAGAGTTCTATAAACTATCAGCTATGACCAGCTGGCGAGAAGATAACTTCCTTCAGTTAAACTCTGAAAAGACTGAATGTCAGAACATTGCCTCTGAGAGCACGGCTCCCCTGATTAGTCTAAAACTTGGTCATTTATCCTCTGCCGTCAAGACGAACTTAAGGAGTTTGGCTGTTTTGACCAATCAATGTCTCTTGAAGGCCACTCAAAAACATTGGTCCGAAACTGTTTTATCACTTAAGAAATAGTTGTTTATTGTGGAAACGGTACAGCTAGACAATTTTCCATGTGAATGGACAATAAAGTTTTATCTTATCTTCTCCTATCTTGTCAAACAAGCTAGACTTCTACAGAATTTTAAAGGTGTGGATCGTTTATCGACCGGTAACAAGACCCCGAGATACTTAAATTCCTCCACTTGGGGCAGGACCTCATCCCTGACCCGGAGAAGGGTTTCTACCCTTTTCCGATTCAAGACCATGGTCTCAGATTTGGAGGAGCTGATTCTCATCCCAGCTGCTTCACACTCAGTGGTGAACCGCTCCAGCGAAAGCTGAAGATCACGTTCTGATGAAGCGAACAGGACCATATCATCTGCAAAAGCAGAGACCTGATCCTCAGGCCACCAAAACGGATGACCTCCACACCTTGGCTGCACCTAGAAATCCTGTCCATAAAGGTTATGAACAAAATCGGTGACAAAGGGCAGCCTTGGCGGAGTCCAACTCTTACTGGGAACGAGCCCGACTTACTGCCGGCAATGTGGACCAAGCTCTGACACCGGTCATACATGGACCTAACAGCCTGTATCAGAGGGTCTGGTACCCCATACTCCTGGAGTACCCCCAAAGGGCCCTGCGAGGCGCGCGGTCAAACTCCTTCTCCAAATCCACAAAACACATGTAGACTGGTTGGGCAAATTTCCACGCACCCTCCAGGATCCCCCTAAGGGTATAGAGCTAGTCCAGTGCTCCACAGCCAGGACGAAAACCACATTGATCCTCCTGAATCTGAGGTTCAACAATCCGACGGACCCTCTTCTCCAGAACCCTGAATAGACCTTACCAGGAAGGCTCAGGAGTGTGATCCCCCTGTAGTTGGAACACACCCTGCGGTCCCCTTTTTTAAATAAGGGGACCACCACCCCGGTCTGCCAGTCCAGTGGGACTGCCAACGATGTCCACACGATATTGCAGAGACGCGTCAGCCAACACAGCCCCACAACATCCAGAGCCTTAAGGAACTCTGGGCGGATCTCATCCACCCCTGGAGCCTTGCCACAGAGGAGCTTTTTAACCACCTCAGTGACCTCAGCACCAGAGATTTGAGAGGCCAACCCAAAGTCCCCAGACTCTGCTTCTTCACTGGAAGACGTGTCGGTGGGACTGAGGAGGTGTTCGAAGTATTCTGCCCACTGATCCACAACGTCCAGAGTAGAGGTTAGCAGCACACCATTCCCTCTATAGATAGTGTTGGTAGCGCACTGCTTTCCCACCCCGAGGTGCTGGATGGTGGACCAGAATCTCCTCGAAGCTTGATTTACCGGTCGATCTACGTTCGTACCCTCACCTATGGTCACGAGCTTTGGGTAGTGACTGAAAGAATGAGATTGCAGATAAAAGTGGCCAAAATGAGTTTTCTTCGAAGAGTGGCTGGGCTCTCCCTTAGAGATAGGGTGAGAAGCTTGTTCATCCGGGAGGGGCTCAGAGTAGACCTGCTGCTCCTCCACATCGAGAGGAGCCAGTTGAGGTGGCTCGAGCATCTGGTCAGGATGCCTCCTGGATGCCTCCCTGGTGAGGTTTTCCGGGCATGTCCAACCGGGAGGAGACCTAAAGGTAGACCCAGGACACGGTGGAGGGACTATGTCTCTCACCTGGCCAGGGAACGCCTTGGGATTCCCCTGGAGGAGCTGGCCCAAGTGGCTGGGGAGAGGAAAGTCTGGGCCTCTCGCCTTAGGCTACTGCCCCTGCAACCCGACTCTGGATAAGTGGATGAAAATGGATGGATGGATGGATGGATGGATGGATGGAACACATCACGCCTGTCTTGGCATCCCTACACTGGCTTCCAGTCTCTTTTAGAATTTCGTTTAAAGTTCGGGTGTTTGTTTTTAAATGTTTAAATGAGTTGGCTCCACGTTATCTGGCAGATCTGATCCATCCTTGTGTTCCCGCAAGGAACCTTCGGTCAGCACAGCAAGGACTGTTGGTCGTTCCTAAACACAGACTACAATCTCGAGGGGGTCGTGCTTTCTCGGTGCTGGGGCCGAGGCTTTGGATTGAGCTACCTACATGGGTTAAACAGGCCAGCACGCTCGGCAAGTTTAAGAGCCAGCTGAAAACTCACTTTTATTCTTTAGCTTTTATTCAAGAAGAGTCCCGTTAACTGTTGGCTTTGCACTTTTTGCTGCCCCACCTAGATTTTATCTGCATGGTTTTGTTGGTTTTGAAATGGTTTTATATGTTTTTATTTTTTTAATGCTTATTTCTGCTGTGCAGCGCTTTGTTTGGTCCTTGGGCCATGTGATGGCGCTATATAAATAAAGTTTTAGTTAGTTAGTTAGTTAGTTAGTTAGTTTGGATGGATGGATGGATCATTTATTTAATCAATACATTTGGTCTAGTAGGAATGAATCCCTTGTAAGTCATACTCAGTCAAGACGAAGATCCAGTCCGCCTGTTTCAGGAACTAGAAATGAGCCACATTAGAGCTGAGTTTCAGCCCACAGTGTTTAACTGAAAGTCCCATTAGTCATCATCACATGCTGGTGAAAATACACCTCCATATTTGACCCATGCCCATGGGGGGCATGCAGCTGTGGCTGCGCTCGGAAACTATTTGGTGGTTTAAACTCCAATCCAACCCTTTAAAGCTGAGCATCAAGCAGGGAGGCATTGAGGTCCCATTTTTAAAGTCTTTGGTATGACCCAACATGGATTTTAACCTCAATCTCCCAGGTGCAGGGCGTACACTCATACCACTAGGCCACTAAAAAGGGTTTTTATTTGGGCATTTCATCTTAGATTGGCTAACAGCAACACCACTCTACCACTGACTCTGTTTGCTCTGCAACGTCGATGTTTTACCTCCACAAAAAACAAGCCTGGAGAAGTTCTGATGTATGATGAAGTTGCTAATGATAAATGACCCGCACTTGTATAGCGCCTCTCAGAGTAAGGACTCCAGAGCGCTTTACACTACAGTGTATCATTCATCCGTTCACACACTCATTCACACACTGATGGTGATGAGCTACGATGTAGCCACAGCTGCCCTGGGGCGCAATGACAGAGGCGAGGCTGCCGAGCACAGGCGCCACCGGTCCCTCCGACCACCACCAGCAGGCAAGGTGGGTTAAGTGTCTTGCCCAAGGACACAACAGCAGAATTCACTGTCCGGAGCCGGGGTCGAACCTGCAACCTTTTGATTACTGGACAACCCGCTCTACCTGTTGAGCTACTGCTGCCCCCATGCTAACAGTTAGGGGACTCCAGTCAGGACTGGATGAAAAAAATCCTATTGCATGTTATAAAGCCTCAATGGTTTATGATCTAGTTCTTCTCCGATATACCAAATGGTTTCAAGAAGGCTTATTGATAAAGGTACCCTGATAAGTTTTAAGCAAGCGCTCGTCTAGGTGGCTGTGTCCCTCTCTTTAGGCTAACTAATATGTTTATTTTCTGTTTATTTTGGTACTTAGAACCAAAGTATTAGGATCATGTCAGTACTAGCTAGTTGCAAGAGAAAACTTCAGGACTAAACATCAGTGGTGTCCACTGGGCCAAGGAGCGTTTCGGCCAGTTAATCAAAAATCAATGATGATGATGATGATGATTTTGATGATGTTGATAATGATTATGATGATGATGATGATGTTGATGGTGAAAATGATATTGATGATGATGATATTGATGATGATGATGATGATGATGACGATGGTGATGTTGACGGTGATGAAGGTGATGATGATGATGATGATGATGATGGTGATGTTGATGGTGATGACGGTGATGATGGTGATGATGATGTTGATGGTGAGGTTGACGGTGATGAAGGTGATAATGATGATGATGATGATGATGTTGATGATGATGATATTGATGATGATGATGATGATGATGATGATGATGGTGAGGTTGACGGTGATGAAGGTGATAATGATGATGATGATGATGCTGATGTTGATGGTGATGATGGTGATGATGATGATGATGGTGATGATGATGTTGATGATGATGATATTGATGATGATGATGATGATGATGATGATGATGGTGAGGTTGACGGTGATGAAGGTGATAATGATGATGATGATGATGATGATGATGATGGTGAGGTTGACGGTGATGAAGGTGATAATGATGATGATGATGATGGTGATGTTGATGGTGATGATGATGTTGATGATGATACTGATGGTGATGATGAAGATGATGGCGATGATGATAATGTTGATGATAAGGATGATCATGATGATGATGATGAAGATGAAGATGGTGATGAAAATGATGATGATGATGATGATGATGATGATGATGATGATAAGGATCATCATGATGATGAAGAAGATGATGAAGATGAATATAATGATGATGATAATGGATGATGATGATGATGAAGATGAAGATAGAGATGATGATGATGATGATGATGATGGTGATGATGATGATGGTGATGATGTTGATGATTATGATCATAATGATGAAGATGATGGTGATGATGATGATGATGATGATGATGATGGTGATGATGGTGATGCTGCTGCTGCTGCTGCTGATGATGATGATGGTAATGATGATGTTGGTGATGATGATGATGATGAAGTTGATGATGATGTTGATGATGATGGTGATGGTGATGGTGATGATGATAATGTTGATGATGACGATGATGATGATGATGATGATGATGTTGATGTTGATGATGATGATGTTGATGATGATGATGAGGATGATTGTGATGATGATGATGGCGATGATGATGATGATGATGGTGATGATGATGTTGAAGTTAATGATGTTGTTGTTGATGATGAGGATGATGGGGATGATGATGATGATGATGATGATGATGTTGGTGATGATGATGATGAAGTTGATGATGAAGATGTTGATAATGATATTGATGGTGATGATGATGATGATGATGTTGGTGATGATGATGATGATGTTGGTGATGATGATGATGAAGTTGATGATGAAGATGTTGATAATGATATTGATGGTGATGATGATGATGATGATGATGATGTTGGTGATGATGATGATGATGTTTTGGTATGATGATGATGAAGTTGATGATGAAGATGTTGATAATGATATTGATGGTGATGATGTGGATGATGATGATTATGATCATGATGATGAAGATGGTGGTGATGATGATAATGTTGATGATGACGATGATGATGATAATGTTGATGATGATGATGTTGATGATGATGATAATGAGGATGATTGTGATGATGATGATGGCGATGATGATGATGATGATGATGATGTTGTTGTTGATGATGAGGATGATGATGATGATGATGACGACGATGATGATGATGATGTTGTTGTTGATGATGATGATGGTGATAATGTTGATGTTGATGATGATGATGTTGATGATGATGATGATGATGATGACGACGATGATGATGATGATAATGTTGATGATGACGATGATGATGATAATGTTTATGTTGATGATGATGACGTTGATGATGATGATAATGAGGATGATTGTGATGATGATGATGGCGATGATGATGATGATGATGATGATGTTGGTGATGATGATGATGAAGTTGATGATGAAGATGTTGATAATGATATTGATAGTGATGATGATGATGATGATGATGATGATGTTGGTGATGATGATGATGTTGGTGATGATGATGATGAAGTTGATGATGAAGATGTTGATAATGATATTGATGGTGATGATGATGATGATGATGATGTTGGTGATGATGATGATGATGTTGGTGATGATGATGATGAAGTTGATGATGAAGATGTTGATAATGATATTGATGGTGATGATGATGATGATGATGATGTTGGTGATGATGATGATGATGTTGGTGATGATGATGATGAAGTTGATGATGAAGATGTTGATAATGATATTGATGGTGATGATGTTGATGATGATGATTATGATCATGATGATGAAGATGGTGGTGATGATGATGATGATGGTGATGGTGATGATGATAATGTTGATGATGACGATGATGGTGATAATGTTGATGATGATGATGTTGATGATGATGATAATGAGGATGATTGTGATGATGATGATGGCGATGATGATGATGATGATGATGATGATGATGATGGTGATGATGATGTTGTTGTTGATGATGAGGATGATGATGATGATGATGACGACGATGATGATGAAGATGTTGTTGTTGATGATGATGATGGTGATAATGTTGATGTTGATGATGATGATGTTGATGATGATGATGATGATGATGACGACGATGATGATGATAATGTTGATGTTGATGATGATGATGTTGATGATGACGATGATGATGATAATGTTGATGTTGATGATGATGATGTTGATGATGATGATAATGAGGATGATTGTGATGATGTTGTTGTTGATGATGATGATGGGGATGATGATTATGATGATGATGATGATGATTCTGATGCTGATGCTGATGGTGATGATTATGATGATGTTGATGATGTTGGTGATGATGATGATGATGATGATGACGACGATGATGATGATGATGGTGATGATGATGTTGTTGTTGATGATGATGATGGGGATGATGATTATGATGATGATGATGATGATTCTGATGCTGATGCTGATGGTGATGATTATGATGATGTTGATGATGTTGGTGATGATGATGATGATGATGATGACGACGATGATGATGATGATGGTGATGATGATGTTGTTGTTGATGATGAGGATGATGGGGATGATGATTATGATGATGATTATGATGATGATGATGATGATGATGATGACGACGATGATGATGATGATGGTGATGATGATGTTGTTGTTGATGATGAGGATGATGGGGATGATGATTATGATGATGATGATGATGATGATGATGATGATGGTGATGATTACGATGATGGTGATGAAGATGATTCTATTTTGGAGGAACTGAATGACAAATATGATTTAACAATATATCCATAGCAACCACACAATCAAACATCCATCATTCACACATTTTCCATGATTCCGGACCCACCTCCCTGTCTCTGGAGCAGCTGCCTGACTGAGAACAATAGCTCATTAAGTCGGGAGAGTCAGGAAGTCCAGAGAACACGGTGAATGGCTGAACCTTCTGAATCTTTTCCATTTACTCTGAACACAGCATGATGTTTTGTCCAATAATCCATTCATGTTACTGAAACTTTAATGCCACCATGTTTACTGGTCTAGACTTCTGCCTTGGCTGGTGCCAGCTAGGTTTTTGTGCAGTGTAAAAGACAACATGCACATTTACCAGTGTTTTACAGGTGCTAGGACACATTTCTCAATACTTAGGTCACTTTATCAAAACTCTTCACACAATTCTCCCAACAGACATTCAGCTCAGCAAAACTCTACCAACATGCAGCGTTACAGGGTTTTCTTGTGTAAACCGATGTAACGTACCCAAAGGCCGAGTGTTTACATCCAAAATGACCAGAAATGAACTTTTTCATTTGCAGACACAAACATCCCATCTGTCTGGTCTCCGAACAAGGAAGCACTGCACAAGACCTTGTCCCCGGATAAGGGAGACATACCGTTATCGCTAACAAGCGCTCACCCATACGTCAGATACTTGTTCTAAACTCAGATTCACTCCTACAAAACACGACTGGCCAAATGGAACATTTTCTTCTCAAAAACATGTTTTGATAAACATAAACTAACTCTTCATTTCAAAACAGAACACATCTTTCTGCACAAACTACCTCTACCCAAACACTGCACATGTGACTCAAAGTGGAATTACTCTGTCAAAAAGTAGAACTTGTTTTCACGTCACAGGATACGTTCAGTCAGACAAAGTACGCCAGGTTTCAAAGTACACCAGGTTTCAAAGTACACCAGGTTTCAAAGTACACCAGGTTTCAAAGTATACCAGGTTTCAAAGTATACCAGGTTTCAAAGTACTGGCGATTGTTGAGATTTCAAAAAGCACAGGGAGTGTTATGTTTCAGCTTCAGAGGTGTTTAACCTAGAGGTTGTTACACTATATTTCGTGGTTGTGAACTTTATATCCATAATGTACACATTTGAAAGCATTCCAGTAAAAAGCTACTCCTTTTTTTCCTTTACTGTTTGTTTCCGGAGGTACATCAGAAATGTTTGAAGTACAACAGAACAGAAAAAGTTCTACAGTGTTGCTTGTAGTGATCCAAACATCAATGAAACAAACAAAAGCAGTCTGAACAACAAAACAGCACAGAGCCCAGAGAGAAAGGAGGCAAACACAAAACTACTGTAGCTAATTGCTGCGATCTTCAGGGTTAGGCCACATGTTTTCATCAACGTTGAATCTGACATCATCCAAAGCGATGCACCTGGGATTAAACCACTTGCTATGTCGGATCCACCCTTGGCAATCATCAGCCGTGATGTTGCTGCAGCCAGCATCCATAGCTTCCAGGAGGGAAATGTGGTCACGTGGCTGATGGTCATGAACCTTCCACCTCCATGCAGAAAAGAGCTCTTCCATTGGGGTTGAGAAAAGGTGAATAGCGTGGAAGGAAGAGGCGTACCAGTCTTGGCTGGGATTCAAACCATGCTGTAAGGGCTTGTGAATGATGAAAAGCCACATTGTCCTCGGTGATTGCAAAGGTCTTCAAGTGATCACCCTCCTGATTCTGCTCTGGAACCAGGCTCGGGTGGAGATCATTGAGAAAGGCAAAGAGGCGCTCGGTATAGTAGGGTCCAACCTGGCACCTGTGAAGGAGTAATCCTGCATTTGTAACGCTAGCCCCTCTCTGTCCTGGCACATCAGCTGTGGCCCTGTTTCCATCTCCATGTCGTCCACGGCGGCGCCTTCGGGCCAGACTCAGTCCCGCCTCATCTATGTATATAAATACAGGAGGGGCCTGGTTGGCCTCCACTTCCGTAACTCTCTGAAACAAAGTTTATGTAAACCATGTCATTACTGCTGTGGCGTTAATGAGTGGCTACATCCGAAACAAACGACCAATGAGATGTGATGAATCCGTATAAATATGAAATATCAACCTGACTGATCTTTGAATGTTTAAGCAGAAGATTATAGTTACTTTTACTTGTTCAGGGACCATAAACACACTTCGTATTAATTCAGACAGAGTCAGTATTTAGTTTATAGAATTAATTTATTTCTTTGACCTAAACTAATGATTTTACATGACAAGATATGAATGATGATGAAACTGAATTCATCTGGAAGTAATTCCTGTTTTCTTTAAACCCATTCTTTACAAAATTAGCAAATCAGGATTTGACGCTTTACCCAAAATGTCCTCAGAAGTCCCTCCTTCAGATACGAAGATGGTTAACTCTTCATGTGAAGGAGAATATTTTAACACTTATGTGACGTGGAGGTTAAACATTACTAATTATCTTATTATAGTGTGTATAACTTGTTAAATCAACACACACTGATGTGGAGTAGAGAAGACCTGAAATGGATCCGTGCAGGAACAACATTCATTTTAAAGCATCATTGATTTAAGCACAGATTTTTCCAACATTTGATTTAAACATCTTGTTCATTCATCAAATTTGATTATTTTTACTTAGAAGCTGTAAAGTCACGTAGGAACTTTGAGGGGGGGTGACTTTTATTTAGAGTGGGGATGCAGGAGTCCGGCTTCTGCATGAGATCTTGGCTGAGACACACACACACACACACACACACACACACACACACACACACACACACGGTAACAAGGACAGATAGTCACTGTAGCTCCACGGCTCTACACAACTATAGAGCTGCTTCATCCGCTCTCTGCGTTTGGACATGGTCCGTAATGGTTGTGAAGCTGACGTTCGTTTTCAGGTCAAACATCTCTTGGTCCTCCACTGTTCTAGTCTGAGGTTCATGCAGTTTTATTGCATTACTGCAACAACCATTTCCACAAGCTCTCCTCTCCCCTCAGAGGGTGGACAACGTAGCGTTCTTCAGAGGGACAAGCATTGCTGTGCGGCCTTGTTTATACTTCAGGTGACAACAGAAGCGACCCATTATGAATGCAGCACTTACCTGTTGCTTTGTTGGAAGATGAGTACAATGGAGGCAACCGTTGACCGACTCAAGTTGGGCTGCCAGCCTCTCTTAGTCAAAGGCCACGGTTGATCACATGGTCAGTGATGGTGGCACAAACTTCATCACTGACTGCTGTTCCTGCAGCCCTCGGAGGGCCTCCACCTTGCCCTCTTCCTCTTCCTCTTCCTCGTCCAGACATCGCAGTGTTTGTCTTTTCGGTTTCTGTTTCCAACAACACGACACCTTAAAGTCCTCCTTTTATTTTAGAGTCAACGTAATAGAAAACGAACCCCTTCCTCTGAGTCTGAGCCTGAATGTAATCAGCTGTGGTCGGCCCGGTTTACCCAGCATGCATCAGCTGTGTGTAAATTATTCAGTTGTTTGTTTATTATCAACTGAGATGCGTTTTTGAACTCATCATTGCAGGAGCAGAGGTTTTTAAACAGCATCTAAGGTTAGGACTATTGTTTCTGCTATTATGGGATGTTGTGTGTTTACATTCACAAATACTACTAAAGGTTCTGTTGGGAGGAACAGCTTCTCTGTTAAGACAATGCAAGCATTATGGACATCTGTTGAGAAGCTGCATGTTGTGTGAAAACAACACCGATGCTGTGCTACGTGTACTTAGAGTTTCCTAAATGTGACACCTGGTTGGACAAACGCTCGTTAGCCACTAAAAACACTGTTTTACAAAGATCGGACACAAAAATGGCACAAAGAATTAACACGATATCACGGAGACCTAGCCTGTTTGCAACCTGAGAAAACTACAAGTAATCGTATTTCCATCCGTAAAAGCCGCCACTTCAAAATAAAGCTAAGTAACAAAATGAGGATAAACCGTGTAAAAAAGGTTGAGTTAAGGTTTGAAGGCTAAATAAAGCAGCGCCGCAGTTCTGAGGGATAAAAAAGACGTGCTGAGGTTTTCCTGTGATGATGTCATTTATGTCGAGTAGCACAAGAAGGTAATGGTTACAGTGGTTTGTCACGCGTCACACCAGATGTTGTGAGATGGGGTTGAATAATGAGAACATGGTGCAAAAGTCCATTTGTGTCAGTAGTCCACCTCCAACTGAGAGACCCTCTAAAGTCAGTATAACCCTATTTAACACGCCTGACTTCAACCAGCAGGTGATTAACAGGCGTCCGCAGAGCCTGATGAGCTGCAGCAGGTGATTCAACCACTGAATCCAGTGTGCTGGAGCAGGGAAACAACTAAAACTAAAACTGTAACCAGTCAGTTGAGTTTACTGCCGTGGCGCCGGATCACAGCTGGAGTTGTCCCTTAACAGAGTAAACATTCCAGTTGAACCTACTCATCAGGTAGGGTCAGGGTCATCATTACGCAGGTTAGTTACGTTTCCTGGACAAGGAACCCAGCAGGTTGCATCGAGTCACTGACTAGTGTCAGAGTCTTTACAGCAAAGACTAAGCAAGCATGCAGCGACAGTGGAGAGGAAAACTCCCTTTAACAGCATGTTTAACTCTACCTCCTGTATTTTACTGCCATTAACACAAACTCCAGCCTTTTAAACGTGACTGGAAAACCATCTGGAGGTGTCCGAAACAAGCCGAGTTTCTCCAGGCAGGCATTCTCCTTTTGCCTCTACCTCAGTCAGGAAAAGCTAAATCCTTCCTCCAAGGTCAAGTTTTCCCAAGGTCCTGCAGCACAACGCATGCATGGAATGACCCCCACCTCACTGCCAGCAAACACAATAGACCCCCCTCCCAGGCTGGTTCCTTCTAGGTGACATGTTCATGCTCTCATCTTCCTGTTGGACAGATGGTTTTCCACGACTGACATATCGTTCCATTACTGCGATGACTGAGTGCACATGAGAGCAGAAAGACTTCCACATTCTACCCCAGCCCCACGCCCCATCTATGACTCTGTTCTGCCTCCACTCTCTTCCTGTTTTGACCATAAAAGCCTTAGAAGAGGAAGAGAGGGAGGTGAGAACTAGATGCAGACATCTGGGAGCCCAAGAGGAATCCTCGTCCTGTTGCCATGGCGCTGGCATTCCCAATCCGGAGTTTTTATATAAGAAGGGTGCACATGGGCTACCTCATCAGCAGACTAAATATTAAAACATTTCAGCATAGAGACAGAACTTGACAGGAGTTTTTGTGTCAGATAACATCAGGTCGGATCATCTGGAAAGCTTTCCCAACACATCCCTTTTTCCACCTTGTTTGTGTGACAGCTTCAATTCCAGATGGAGTAAATGTGGAATCAGCCACATCTGGTGTGTGAAAGCTGGAGTAGAACAAGGTTTCCAGCCGTTGGGGTACCAGGTTTGTTGGAGGCTCCACCCAAACTCGTGCTGGTTCAGATCTTCTCTGGCCGTTCCTCTTCTGAGAAGGAGGACCACATCTTCTGGGCTCTGCAGCAGCAGCATGGGAGTGAGTTTCTGATGGAGAACTTCTTCAAACCGCCGAGTCCAACGTCAGAACCACCCTGTGGATGGGCCAGAGCAGAGAGAGAGAGAGAGAGAGAGAGAGAGAGAGAGAGAGTGTGCATGTGTGTGTGTGTTTGTCGTTGCATGTGCATGCGTGTATGTGTGTGTGTGGGTGCGTGTGTGAGCGTGCGTGTGCATGTGTGTGTGTGTTTGTCGTTGCATGTGCATGCGTGTATGTGTGTGTGTGGGTGCGTGTGTGAGCGTGCGTGTGGGTGCGTGCATGCGTGTGTGCGTGCGTGCATGCGTGTGTGCGTGCGTGCATGTGTGTGTGTGTGTGTCTGTGCATGTGTGTGCGTGCGTGTATGTGTGTGTGTGTGTGTGTGTGTGTGTGTGTGTGTGTGTGGGTGTGGGTGCGTGTGTGTGAGCGTGCGTGTATGTGTGTGTCTGTGCATGTGTGTGCGTGCGTGTATGTGTGTGTCTGTGCATGTGTGTGCGTGTGTGTGTGTGTGTGTGTGTGTGTGTGTGTGTGTGTGTGTGTGTGTGCGTGCATGTGTGTGCGTGCGTGTGGGTGCGTGTGTGTGTGTGTGTGTGTGTGTGTGTGTGTGTGTGTGTGTGTGTGTGTGTGTGTGTGTGTGCTCTGTCTTCTCCATCCCCAGTGAGTCGTGGAGGATGGCTGCTTGTAGTGAGCCAGGATTCTCTGGAGGTTTCTTCCTGTTAAAAGGGAGTTTTCCTCTCCACTGTCGCTGCATGCTTGCTTAGTATGAGGATTGCTGTAAAGACTCTGACACTAGTCAGTGACTCGATGCAACCTGCTGGGTTCCTTATATAGGAAACGTGTTACTGACTGGCTTAATGACCTGTGTTTACTGTGTGAAGGTCCTTGAGACGACTCTAGTCCTGATTGGTGCTTTAGAAATGAACTTGATTGAACTGAATAGATGATTGGCTGTGGAGATGTGTGAGGAGACAAGCTAAAACAGAAGTTTAACTGCCAGAGCAGACATTGCAAGTGAAAGAAAATACTTTTAACCATTCATAAAGTGAATAGATGTTGTTAATAACAAGTAAAGATGTTCACCAATCAGTTTGGAGAAAAGAGAACATTAATTCTACCTCAGATTAAAACCGTTTAGTTTTTATCTTTTATATCCAATGTAGTCTTTTAATCTCTTTTTTAGATATATTAGGATGACCATATTTCCATTTCCAAACAGAAGACAGGGGATCTGTGCCCATGATGCCACACAAACCACGCTGGGACCCATTTTTTGTAAGAGCTAAAATTAATATCAGATTCTGCCAATAATAATAATAATAATAATAATAATAATAATAATAATAATGCATTGAACTTACATAGCGCTTTTCTAGACACCCAAAGACGCTTTCACACACTCTCACATTCACACACTGCTAGTGATGCTAAGCTACTTGTAGCCACAGCCGCCCTGGGGAGGTCTGACAGAGGCGAGGCTGCCATTAGGCGCCATCGGCCCCTCTGACCACCACTAACACAGGCAAGTTGGGTGAAGTGTCTTGCCCAAGGACACAACAGCAGGATACCCATGGCGGGAGCTGGAATCGAACCCATGACCCTCCGATCATGAGGCAACCCGCTCTACCTCCTGAGCTACTGCTGCCCCATAAAAGGGCTCTAAAACAATTCATATGTAAATATTTAGCATATTTATTGCAAAATCTCATTTTTCTGCTTTAGTGCTGCAACAAGGTTTTATTAATAATAAATTATTATACCTTTTGTTTTACTACAGCATCGATATGCTTTCTGTGCACAGATTATTAAGGATGCTTGTTTCAGCTGTGAGATTAGACGATAGGATCAATGAAAACATAAGTTGTCACACACTCCATGGAAACTTTCAGAGAATCCACAAATAGTGGCTTTCAGGTGGTTTTGTTTCTTTAAGCAAGTTTAGAAAAGCAGCAGATGAGACAGCATGTCTGATAATTTAGTTTTTCATCTGATAATATTAGAACATGTCAGTAATGTCTGAGGGGCTTTTATAAACACCGTATAACTAACACTACTGGAGAGGGTATGTGTTACACAGAGGCTTCTGGGGAGCCCAGTTGGGGGGGGGGGGGGGGGTCATTTTGCCTTGGCCCCCAAAATGTCTTGATACGGCCCTGGGTGTGTGACTGAGTGTTGAAGGTGATCTGAATTGTATCAGATGTATAAATATGACATGTGTATAACTTATTGTTTTATACTGGTAAAAACGTGTAGTGGAGATAAATCTACCTACATTTTACTTTGTTTTCTTGTTTTTATTTAACTATTTTCCTGTCCTGTCTGTCTCTCATCTTCCTGCGTCTCCTCTAAACTCTCCAGAAAATCAGTTGCCTGGATTCTTACTTTTTCACCTGATCAGTTACTTCTGAGCAGACCAAAGGGATCTCCTGACCGCAAAGCGGAGAGCGCGTTTCGATGCTGCGTGAGGTGAAATCACCGCAGAACAGGTGATGAGCTCCGCAGTAGCAGAGCGCTTCAGGCACAAATAACGGGGCGACAGTGGCACAGGAGTTAAGAGCTCGCCCCATAATCAGAAGGTTGCAGGTTTGAGCCCCGCTCAGTCTGTCGCTGTCGTTGTGTCCTTGGGCAAGACACTTAACCCACGTTGCCTTCTGGTGGTGGTCGGAGGGACCGGTGGCGCCAGTGCTCGGCAGCCTCGCCTCTGTCAGTGCGCCCCAGGGCAGCTGTGGCTACATTGTAGCTCATCCCCACAAGAGTGTGAATGTGTGTGTGAATGGGTGAATGACTGACTGTGTTGTAAAGCGCCTTGGGGGGTTCCAGGACTCTAGAAGGCGCTATATCAAATACAGACCATTAACCATTTTACCATTTAAATAAGACAGAAAGTAGAGAACATGTGCGGACATGAACCATCGTGTGTTAATTATAGTTTTTTGGGTTGCACCACTTTGAGAATGGACCGTGCGCTGGACGCAGCAGCCTGGAGCGCTGAGCACCAACAATCATCTCTCTGCCGCTCTCTGTGCTCTCTGCTCAGAAGAGTCCATGAATGATGTAATATAGGTAGAAAACGTTTTTCCGGCTCCCCTGGATGTGTAGGATATACAGCTCCTCCATAATTCGATCCCTGCTCCTGGATGAAAAACCAGACATTTTCATCTATACAAGAACCCCCAGTCCGGACGCCCGGACAGAGAGTGAAAAGTGGACACGTCCGGGGAAAATAGGACGTATGGTCACCCTAGATATATGGACCCGATTGTGTGTGGAATTAAGTCTGATGATATTCTGCTTGAAGTGCCCTAGAACCATCTGATGCAGCTGTAGGACTTAGTGCCTGATGAACTATCTAGTTCCGAATGTGTGACCTCTCATGTTTAATGAAGGAAAACATCATCTCATCAGTAGAATTTCCTCCTATTTCAGTTTGTGTCTCTCTACTTTGGGCTGGGGAGACCTTTAATAGAGTAATTGTCATCCCTCCAGGTCCCCAACAGCTCATCTGTGTTATGGTGTACCTCAAGGATCTGTCCTTGGCCTCCATTCTAATATATATTTACAATTCTCTTGGCCTGCTATTGAAATGTATGGCATCATTTATCAAAAATATATGTATGCCATATTAAATTTACAAACAACCTTTCAATACAATTCCAGCTTGTTTTTCTGAACATTTAAACATTAAATTTGTCTTCTTTTTTCCCCAGGATGAAGTTAAGGTTCCCTCCAAACTCAGCATCTCTAAATCCATGAGAGTTTCTGAGTCTGTGTCAGGAAGCAGAGGGGGCAGTATGCTAGAGCTGAAGGAAGCTGTGGAGGAGCCTGAGGAGGAAGGAAAAGAGGGTGAAAAGGAAGACAAACCTCACGTAGATCTTTCATCAGATGAGGAGGTCGTGGAAACTGATGAGACCATCGAAGAGTCCCGCGCTGAACGTATCAAGCGCAGCAGCCTGCAACGCGTGCAAACCCTGAAGACAGTTTTCTCAAAAGAGAAGATGGTGAAGACCAGAGCAAAGACCAAAGAGAATCTGGAGAAGACCAGACAGAAAACCAAGGAGAACATTGAGAAGACTAAGCAGAGGACAAAAGAGAACCTGGAGAAGACCAAACAAAAGACCAAGGAGAATTTAGAGAAGACAAAGCAGAAGACAAAAGAAAATCTGGAGAAGACACGTCACAACATTGAGAAGAAGATGGGCAAACTTGGAACACGCATGAGTGTAAACCCTGATCGCAAACAGAAGATGAAGACATCCAGTGACAAGATGAAGAAGGCCTTCACACCAGACCACGTCGTTTATGCCCGTTCCAAAACAGCCATGTACAAGGTACACCCGTTCACCTTCCATGTCAAGAAGATCCGAGAGGGTGCTGTTGAGGTGGTCCATGGAACCGAGATGGTGGAAGTGTCGAGGGATGCTGAGCCAGGAGATGAGGAGGATGGGGAGGTAGACAACACTGAAGTGGAGGTTGAGTTGGAGATGATGAATGGAGACAGAGAAAAGGAGGAAGAAGAGGCTGAGGAGGATGAAGAGGAAGACAGCCATGACGCTTTGCAGGAAGATGATGAGGATAAAGACAGCGACTAACTACAGAGCCAGAAAGGAGCCATCATGTTAACGAAGAAGAGTCCCGACTCTGAGAAGTGGTTCAGTTTCCGTCTTTAAACCTCAACTACGTTTCGGGCTCCATGGGTCTGTGTGTGTGTGTGTGTGTGTGTGTGTGTGGGGGTGGGTGGGGGGGGGGGGGTGGGGGGGGGTCTTTGTCCACACGACTGGCCAATTTCAGTACTTCAAAATTTCTTCTCGTTAAGGAGTCTCAACCAGGCCATAATTAGATTGGAAGGGCCCGTTAAACTACCTACCGGGAGAACAGCTGAGTGGAGGTATTCACATGTGATTTGTATTTGATACCAGCTCCACTACCGTCCACAGGCCCAGGTCAGCCGGGGTGAAGGTGTCACATGTTCCTGCCAACCCTTCACCAGTAAACTCACTCCAACCATGAAACAGGCCTTACACGACTAAACCATCACCGACAGAGTCAGCAGTGAGGTGGTCTCTCCCCAGAAGCACCTAGCTGTCTGGCTCACTCAGGTCATTGGTTAGAGATGGTTCCACGGGGAGCCTCCCTCTCCGGTCGGCTCGTGGGTTCTTGAACGGTGCTAAAAACGCTATTTTCTACCCGCGTAGCTGTACGCCCTGGATCACACACCTTATACTTCTATTTAATTTGATCTTTGATCCTCAGAGCATTTGTTAAGAAATAATCTTGATTTCAAAGTAAAATGATCGGTAAACACACCCATCACGTATCAGCTGTTGATGCACCCAACTCAGAAGCTTCGTTCAAGCTGCCATGTTTGAGCACACATGTGATCTTAATGATTTCTCATGCGATGATGTTTCTTTTTTACTTTAACTGCAGGCAGACCCATGCTTGCCGCTTTGGCCATCATAACCTAAGTAGTAATCCAGCACATGTTTGCCTGTCTAAAGGACCGTTCCTGCAAAGTTCACAGTGAAACACAGTTTTGACCCAGTCACTTGAAACTGTTTATTCATCATTAGAGATGGTTCTTGTTTTAACGTGTTCACGTGTTAATGAAACTGCACTGGGTCTTATCACAGTAGGCTGCTACAAGAAGATATCCTTTGCTTCTCACAATAACACAAGATGTTCTCCAGTCGTCCAACACTGACCCCTGGTGGCAGTCAGAGGTGCTCACTGGAAACGTCGCTGGGTTTCAGATCTGAGGTGTTCATAAATAAAGGACTCATCAAAGCTGCAGATTGCAATAGCCTTGCTTCTTGCGCTTGGTGCCTATCACGTGTTTTGCCTTTAGCTTTCATGCAGAACTATTATGTTTTTGCATCAAATGATAACGTTTTGAGCCCCTCTGAGACGTTGCTGTGATGGAGACCTGCAGAGCTGTATTAGCCACACGTCTAATACCCACTAGCAGATTTGCTTGCACTGTTTAACCACTAACATTGAATGAATAAATATTTTTCACATTCCCTGTGTTTTAGTCTGTTCTCTGTGGTGAAATTATGTTATTTCATTCAAAAAGATGAGCTACATGCTTAAGGACAGTGTGTTTTTACAGTGTATCGGTGTGTGACCCGTGAGGAACAAGAGACCTGTCCAGGGTGTTCCCACCTCTCATCTGGTGACAGGACACCAGGAAGTGCTTACAGAAGGTGACTGAGTGGTGGATAATCTAAATATGTCACCCCCCCTAACACACGACAGACTGTCGTTAACCCTTTACAGGGCCAACGTCCATATTCAGACACTTCCACTCACATCGTAAATGATGTCGTGTGCCTTTTCACAAACTCTTAGAGTTATGGGCTTTCAGCCAAACAATCATCAGAGATCAAGCTAGTCATGGTTGGCGCCATTCCACCAATCAGGGCGGTGCTATAAGGCGCCGAACACTGGTGTGTCTACAGAACCAGAGGCTGCTCGTCTCCTCTTGTGTTTACGGTCAGATCTCTAAAGCTAACAGTGCTAGGTTTATGAAACTCTCACATCACCAGGTCGACTAGTTGTGCTAAATAAGGACACATGTGTTGTAAATGTTAAACTCAATAAAGTTGGTTAAATCTTACCATGAAAATCACATCTGCCATATTCAAACAAGGAAAACAAGGACAAGAAATTGTGAATATTTTGAGGTAAAATCTGTTATTTTTTAGACATAATCTTAATATTTATGGTAACAGTAATAATAACAATTATAACATTTAACATATTTTGCAGTTTTAAACAAAGATTTTGCTGGGAAATTGAAGACAGTTACGTCACATTTTCCTCGTTCTTCACAGCCGTGATGCTCTTGGATGAAAACATCCGCCTGTTTAGCTCCTGTAGCGTCATCGAGGTTCTCTGATTTGTGGAAAAGGTCACATTTACCCAGCTGGGTCAAGCTGGGTCAGGCTGTAACTTCTAAGTCCACAGATTAACCCAGGAGTCATGATGTCTGCTGAATATCACCATGTCTGCTGCTGTTCCATCCCAGAAGAAGGACACTTCAAGTTCACGATAATAATTAAATAATAATATTAATAAACTCTTTGACTTTATTACTGTTTATTATAATCATCATAAATAATCACTTGGTTCAGTATAAATGTATTTTAATTACTGAAATGAATTTTTATGCTTTGGGTATAATAACGATTACTATAATTATGATTATGGTTGATGACAGTAATGTGTTCAGCAGAGAAGGCCAGCTTCCACCTTATCCATCTAACACAGAGTTCATCCAGAGTAAACAATAACTGCCAACACGTGTTTTTGACGCATGACCAAAGCTTTCTTGCTGAGAGTGGGTGTGTTCTGAGTACTTTGTAAACTAACGTGCAACAGCTCTCACATCAGTTCTTGAACCAACACCATCCTGAGGAGACGAGTCGGCCGCTCTTCTCCTCTGCCAAGCTGTTCTGTCACGCCGATAAGAATAGCTAAGAATAAACGTAAACTGTAACCAGCTGATGAAAAAACTCCTTCCAGAGCTATTGATTTCTGAGTTAAGACGAGAAACTCCTTCAGTGTAAGCCAAACGCTCGACACTGTGTACCCGGCGACATCTCTGGACCAGAGGATCGGTTCACTCGCATCTTCTCTGCCAGACCGAGTGCCAAGAGGTGGACACCATCCTCCCTGATCTCTGGATCCACAAAGAGGGTCTCCTGTTTGGGTGAGGTAGCACACAGGAATGTGTTTGATGCTGTTTTCTCTAAGTAAACAACTCAGGTAGCTGCAAAACATCATTTCCAGCTCAGAACGCTTTCCTCTCTCTGAAAGAAACCTTCGGAGAACTCCATTCACGCATCCAAACTCGTATTTCCAATTTAGCTTCCATCCAGCCAAAGGTTTGCCTTTTAATACAAGTTTATTATCAGAGCTGTTAAAAATTGTCATTGAATTGTCATCCATGAATTGTCATTTATAATTGTCGTTCAAATCATAAAGTTTAAAATTGTTAGTAATAAAAAATCTTCATTTTTAAACTGGCCTCATTAATGAAATGAATCACACAAAGGTATAATACTTCTGGTCATTGAAAAGCAGAGATTCCTAGCTTCTGATTCAAAAATAAACTTTTGCTATAAAATTTAATTACCTTAAACTAAATTTTAATCTTCGGATTAAAGATAGACCAAACAGGTTGGGCTATGAACTTAGATCGATTATATAAGTATCAGGGATATTTATACACGATATAAGCCTCAAAGGTTAATCTGCTTGGTCACTTTCAGAATCTACAACTGAATAGCAACAGTGTTGATTCTCGTATGTAGTTAACCCTACACTCCCGATCAGCTGATGATGGCTTCAACACAGCACTGCCGAATTAGTAACGCACGCATTTCCTTATCAGTAACGGAAATGGTGTAATGATAAGACTGTAATTAGATTACTTGTTACTGAAAAAAATAATTTTTTAGTAACGCTGTTATTTCGGGAAAGTGCCCAGTGACATTGTGGGTGTTGGGAAGATGGCTTGTTGGAGCTTGTTGGGTGGACTGTATGGGATTGGAAGGTGCTTTCTAACTGTCACCATCCTGGAGTGTCACCCAGAACACCTTTAAAAGCCAGGATGAATGTTGAGAAGTGTTATATGGATAACAAACAAATTCATGTTTAACACAGATTACATTACAGTCCTGCATGAACACTCTTTAGTTAAAGAAAACATGTTGCTTCTCAACACATGCGGTAAACTGCAGAGAACTCCAGTGAGATCGTGAGAACTGCACTAAGATGGTGTGGGACTGGTTTTATTAATCTGGATGTTTTGATTTCTGGTTGAATCAAAGTTGGCAGATTTATAAACACCACAGAGACTATGGCCGTGTTCGAGATGAGCCAGTTCTGTGCAGATTGGATCAGCAGTGACCGGCGAGCAGTGCATGCCAGTTAGCTTTGTGTCCGACTTGCTCTGACGTCATGCATACATAGGCAACGATCTCCTCGTGAGATCAAGGCGCTGAAGTTGCTCCCCCTCGGCTGCAAAACCTAGAGGATGACGGGAAACACCTGGCTCTCACCTGATCTAAGATCTGATTGGTTCATATTTTGATCCAAACATCTGGTGGTAGAACATGAAATGTTAGTCTTTAAGGCTCTCTTCTCTATCAGTACTATTACAAAGGAATATAAAAAGGCTATTTTTGGTGATAAACATTGTTTTTCCACATAATGATAATTATATATATCAATCAGTAAAAATGTATAGATTGTTTTTGATGCTGGGCAGGTTGAAGCATTGTTATTTAGTCCGTCACTAAGTATGTCACTCAGGAGCATTATTAATTATATCACTAGAGACGTATATACATATTCATGCAAAGTTATCCAACTTTAAAATTTTATGTAACCCTAACTCAGAGGCAGAGCTGGCCTAAATGGCGCCCTGTGCGAGATCCCCCGTGAGCCCCCCCCCCCCCCCCCCCCACACACACACACACACACACACACAAGAAAAAAAATTACACCTACAACTTTGTTTCAAATGGCGTGGAGTGTATTATATATAACAACGTTTGCTAACTGAATACAACATCCAGCTCCTGGCCACCTTCTCACCACTTGTCAAAGTTCTACTGAAAGAGTGATGATGACACCTGCCATCGCCTTCATTCCTGGGAAATATGAAAGTAGTTGGCACCTTAGTAGGTCCTCTTCGAACTAGCTCTGTGCGTATGTTGTCGGTAATTGGTGATGGCCACTTGGCTGGGTTTGAAGAAAGAGGCTCATCATCACCTTCAATGGGACTCATTGGTTGATCGTTCAGGCTTCTCTATTGACAGAAAACAGAAGCGTAACTCAACACATTGCTATGTGGACCATTTCCCATATTCTATTAAAATACAATATGTGACATTCAAATTTCTCTAATGTTTGCAGGACACACACACACACACACACACAATTGTGCAAAACTTACCTGACATATCTTGTTGGGGAGATGTGGCAGCTGGCTGTCCCTCATCAAGTTCACATATACTGGTAGGTCTCTCTATTGACGGAAAATGGAAGCATAACTCACCACATTGCTATATGGAACAATTCCCATATTCTGTGAAAATACTATTTAAATGTCTATAGCTAAATGTTTGCTGGACACACACACGTGTGCAAAACCCACCTAAAGTATCTTCCTGGGGAGATGTGGTGCCAGCAGACTGTCCCTCCTCGAGTTCAAATACTGGCCTACTGGTATGAGCAGTGGAGGTAGATGGCTGTTCCTCAGTGGCAGCTGATGTCATCCCAAAATATCTGTGTAGGGCTCCTGATGTTGCATAAAACAAACAATACAATCTTCATGTCACGTCTGTTGCTTTAGCATTTTAATTAACATGTTACAATGAGCATTTACAGTTTTCAGCAGTGGTGGAAAGAATTCTGAAAATCTGTACTCAAGTACAAGTACTGTTACATTGCTAAAATATTACTCATTTACAAGTAAAAGTACTGGTGTTAGAGAAATACTCAAGTAAAAGTACAAATTATTCATAAAAACCTCAGAGTATTATTTATTTTTAACGGCTGATGTCACCATCACTTCTCCAGACTGGGGCTGCCTGGAAATTGTGTGTTTTCCTTTACCAAAAGTTAAAACACCAACAATCTATTCATCATTAATAATTGATAAAATACAAAACAAGTGTTTTTCCCTAATTTTTTTGTCATTTTAAGTTTTTATTTCCTTATTCAGCAAATGTCTCCGGCACACAAAGAACTAAATGACCAGAGGAGCCACAACTATTGATTAAATATCCATGAATCCATTTTAACTGGTTAAATTCTTCAACTCTCCCACGCTGCTTCAAGGTCACTGTGAGTTAACATAGCCACAGTGTGCAGCACACTTAACGCAACACGATGACATCATCGACTTGTACGGTGCTGAAAGGCGAGACAGTCTCAACTTTCAGCTAAAAAAAGACCGCTCTGGCTATTATAGTTTTTATTTTATGGCAGTTTACAGTATAAACGGGATCTTACTAGCAGGGCACCTCCAGCGGCCCGCTGCTGCTCCGTTTTTCGTGGGGTAAATAATACGTAGCTCATTTCCCGAGTCCAAAAAGAAAGGCGAATGTCGCCGGCGCGAGACCTGCCGCCCGCCGTCAATGTATTTCAGCAAAATTCTCAAAGACTCATTTTAATTTGATAGCGTTTGGTTATCAGCCTTTCGGTTTTCCCACTCTTAGCTTTTCATAAAAGCTCATTTGACTAAGAAAAAGCTAGCGGTTGGAAGTAGTTCTAAATACATGCAACGTAAGAAGCTAGCAAAAGACATTTGAAGGGATCATCATAGCACCATGCAAAACGTTCAGATTAGAGAGGTTAGTTAATCAATAAGTTGGGGGACAGGCGGGAAAAATACCAACTAAATAATAAAGAGATGCATACCTGCATCTTTTCCTCGTTTCTCCTCCTCTTCTTTTCTTTTTTTCCGAAATTGGGCGCCAGATGGCTTCGACCGCTTCTTCTCCATTATGTTTGTGAGTGGTGATATGTGAAACGGTACCTGTATCCCTCCATCATCACTCTCCGAGATCCCTCCGCCCCCCACCTGATGAAGGGCGCTATAGAGCGCACTACAGAGGCGCGGCGGACACAAGGGGGCGCAATAAAATCCCAATATAAACGCAAACAATGACTTTGTTGTGCTTTTATTACAGAAATATTATTATTATCATCACTCATCACTATTATTATTATGAATAACATGTGATTTCTATGTTTTGTTGATGTATCGGTTGATGGAAGAAAAAAAATTAAAAGAAAAAAAAAAAGAAAAAAAAAAAGAAATTAAATGCCGCCCCCTCCAGACTGCCGCCCTGTTCGGCCGCACATGTTGCACATATCAAGCTCCGCCACTGCCCTAACTGACTCCATTTTGAACTGTGTGCTTATTCATTTTGAGTCTATGATGAAGTCATGGAGACTTAAAGAGCAAGTAACGTCTAAATTAACTTTTTTTTTGCTGATGAACTGTATAAATGAGTGTCTAATAGTGTTTTAAAAGTGTGTATTCATTATTTTAGCATTTTGATGCATTTTCTTTAAAAATTAAAAATTCTGCCTAAATACCACAGTATAGTAAGTAAGTAAGTAAGTAAAAGTTTATTTATATAGCGCCTTTCTCAGATATAAATCACAAAGCACTGTACAACATGATAAAGATCAGGGCAAATACCTCTAACCAATAAAAACATCATAAAAGCAATAGCAGTGATAAACGTAGAAAATAAAATCATGAGTATAAACAAAGTGAAGGTGTGAACCCGAACAAAGCCATCTTTTAGAACATTTAGGGAGGGAACGCCTGGATGAAAAGGTGAGTTTTTAGATGATTTTTAAAGACCTCTACAGTGTTAGAGAGACGGAGATTTGAAGGTAGACTGTTCCAAAGTCTGGGTGCAATAGTCTGAAAGGCCCTGTCCCCTTTGGTTTTCAGTCTGGTTCGAGGAACAGCCAGGAGGTTTTCAGATGTGGATCTAAGGTTCCGAGAGGTGGTGTGTGGGGATAGAAGCTCAGATAGGTAGCTTGGAGCCTGGTTGTTAAGAGCTCTATAGGTCAGGACTAAAACTTTAAACTGTATTCTATATTCTACCGGGAGCCAGTGGAGGGACTGTAAACCTGGAGTGATGTGAGCTCGTCTGCTGGATTTGGTTAGGAGTCTGGCTGCTGCATTTTGGATGGCTTGAAGGCGTGAGAGGGAGGTTTTGCTGAGACCAGTAAAAAGAGCGTTACAGTAGTCTAAGCGTGATGACACAAAGGCATGGATGATTTTTTCCAGATCTGCAGTAGAAACCAGTTTACGGACTTTTGAAATGTTTCTCAGTTGACAGAAACAAGAGCGGGAGATGGTTTTGACGTGTGAGTCTAAACTTAAAGCTGGATCAAAAATAACTCCTAGGTTTCTAATGTTGGCCTTGGCTGATGGGCAAAAAGAGGCAATTTGCTGCTCGATTTTTGGCTGAAGTTCCGGGGGCGCAGCGATCAGGGTCTCTGTCTTGTTAGCATTGAAGCAAGAAAGTTGCTGGACAGCCAGTTACTGATCTGGGTCAGGCAGAGTACAAGTGTGGCCAGCCTGTCCAACTGGTGTGGCATAAAGGACATACAGAGCTGAATATCATAGCACCACCTTCAGCTTAAAACATAGAATTTGACTCATTTTGAATAAATTTTAGCCAATGGCTAAAGAGTAAGACACTACGTAAACCAGTAGAGTACTACGTAGCAGCTCTGTGTCAAAGTTATCAAAGCAACGAGAGTCTCGGCCACGCCTTGTGGCGAGTTGGGAGTTGGATTTGCAAGCGAGTGTAGGAGGTCAGCGGTAGTTCAGCATTAGCGTATAGCCTTAGCATATCCTAGTCTTTAGCATAGCTTTTAGTGTTATACATACTTATTTAGTGTTAGTTTGGCTGTTGGATATTGTAGTTTAGTTAGTGTTTGGCTGTTAGTGTTATTAGGAAAGAAGTTCAGGTTTAGTGCTCCATATCGTGTTAGTATGGTGAGAAGGTGTAGTGTAGTATGGTTGCGGTGGCTCTGTGGGGTTGCACTCCTTTCTGCTGGACTTAGAAATTAGGCGCCAGTGCTTGCGCGCAATCGGTGTCTGGAAAACTTTCATCTCCCGCCTGGTGCTGTAGTTTGCAACCAGCATTTTACCCGCGATTCTGCACGTCTCCGTTTGAAGAGGGAGGCTGTGCCCACCGTGGCTCTTCCGCGATTTAGATGCAGCCCACCGACTCTGCTCCCCCACCATGACGGGCTCCAGTCTGAGGTGAGTACGCTAAATAAAAGTTTTAAAGACAATTCCCTACCTAAATGCAAAGCTTGAGAGACGTGGTTCACTCCATTTAACTAATATCAGCCTGCACTGCCTTTAGAACGGGATGGTTATAATCAGCGGCGAATCGGAACATATCTCAAAGCCCTGGCCGACAAAACGGTCCACATTACTACTGCCAGGCTCAGAGAAAATTCGGGTTGTTTTTGTGTCAGTCGGCAATTCTGCAACAGTGGCTCTAACTGACGCAGCACTAGTTGAAAGACAGCATTACAGCGTGAAATCCAGCTTGTGACCCGGTTCTGTGAGGAATTCTGTTCAGGAGGTCACATTTCAGGCTCTCCACATCATGTGTGACTGACTTTTACGTTATAATAACGATCACACACTAGGAATGTTATAAAGCGCCTATATGGGACAGTTTCTTTTGTATATTATCTGACTTTATAAACTCCCAACAACAATGTGCTTCTATTTTTTTTTTCAGGCTAAATCTACCCAAGACACTGTCTGTCAGACTGATTTAGCTGCAAGAATGCACTTGTCCAGGCTGACGTAAAGCTTTACCGGCGTAGCAAAGGTGAATTATTTTTAATAATCTTCTATGTAAACATTTTATTACCTTCTAGTTTTAATTTGTTTTACAGATTATTGTTACATGTGATTTTATGCTCTTTTAAACATTTATAAATGTGCTGCTTCTTTGTTTTTACATAGCCAGCCAGAATAGAGCTCACAGCCGCAGTGTGTCTGGTGACCCACGGGGACCATGATGTCCCAGAGCAGCGTCCACACCCCCTGAAAAGACCAAGATGTGAGGTGTCTGCTGTTGATTCCAGCTTCCACCTCAGTGACAGTGCAAGCTCAGTGAACTGTTCAAGGTAAAAAAAATTAAAACATTTCAGAATTTTTAAGATATTAACAATTAAATTAGTATGTGATTACATCATGAAGGAGGCTACTGATTCTGGCCCTGTGACACTTGGTGGAGACGTGTGAGCTGATTCACCTGGTAAATAACTTTTACATTAAATATTTTGTTTTTGCTATCAAAAGTAAATTAACTAATAACCTGCATTATTGCAGGACACTCAGCAAAATATGGACTCTACACCATGAGGCAGGCACACGTTAATAACTCTATAAGAGCACATAAGGTGAGCAACACCACATATCTTCACCACATATGGAGTCTAACCAAGATGGCGCCGAGGATCGTCGCCCTGGTGCTAACGTGCGTTGTGTTTTGTTTGTTTTTGTCTGTAAATTGTGTGTCAGCGTGCTCTTACACCCGTGAAGAGCTTCTAAACGTCAGCTCATCAACAGCGACGGACCTACTTCCAGTTTTTTTGTGAGTGTGGCGGATTTGGTCCACTTTTTTATTAAGAAAGTGAGACGCCGTAGAAGAGGTAAACGTACGGGAGTGCTCGTGCGTCTACGAAGACGCGGCTCACGTACGCCCTTACCTGGGATCTTCCTCTCAAATGTCCGCTCACTTAGTAACAAGACGGATGAACTGGCGTTGCTGATGAGACGGAACAGAGACTTTTCTTCCTCTTCTGTCTTATGCTTCACGGAGACGAGGCTCAACGAGCAGACCCCGGATTGCGCACTCCATTTGGAGGGATTCCAGCTCCTCCGCGCCGACAGACAGCGGGTCTTATCCAGAGGAAAGACAAAAGGTGGAGGTGTCTGCTTCTACATCAACAATGCCTGGTGTTTGGATGTGACTGTGATCTCCCAGTACTGCTCTCCTTCCCTGGAATTCCTCTTCATGAACTGTAAGCCATTCTACTCCCCACGTGAGTTCGCTTCATTCATTCTGGCAGCTGTTTACATCCCGCCAAGTGCGGAGCAGATCCTAAGTGTGGAACAGACCTTTCCGGACTCTCTAGTTATTATCCTCGGGGACTTTAACAAGGGAAATCTGAGCCAGGAATTGCCTAAGTACAGACAGTTTGTTAAATGCCCCACAAGAGAGCAGTACACGTTGGATCACTGCTACACCACAGTTAGTGGAGCTTATCAAGCCGTGCAGCGAGCTGCTCTCGGCTTCTCAGACCACGCCATGATTCACCTCATCCCCTCATATAGGCAGAGGCTGAAGCTCTCCAAACCTGCAGTGAGGACTTCTAAGAAGTGGACCTGCGAGGCTGTGGAGGAGCTTCGCGTGTGTCTGGACACAACAGACTGGAACGTGTTTGGATCTGCCACAGACAACTTGGATGACTATACAGACACTGTGACGTCATATATAAAATTCTGTGAGGACAGCATTATTCCAACAAAAACCAGGGTCACTTTTAACAACGATAAGCCCTGGTTCACACCCAGACTGAGACAGCTGAGGAGAGAGAAAGAAGCAGCCCACAGAGCCAAGGACAGAGAGAGCTACAAGGGCGCTAAGTACCAGTTCTCAAAAGAGTTGAAGAAGGCGAGATCCCGGTACAACAAGCGACTAAAGGAGCAGATCTCTAACAATGACTCCGCCTCTGTCTGGAGAGGGCTCAGGCAAATCACTAACTACAAGCCTAGAGCCCAACATGCTGCTGACGACCTACAACTGGCTGAACAACTTAACTCCTTTTATGCAAGGTTTGAAATGCAACACCCATCCCCCACACCCCCTACTGCACAGGTTTCTTCAGCCACTCTGGTGTCACATGCCTCCCCCACCACCTTCACCACTGTGAATAGTACAGTCCCCGCTGACCACCCCTCCCCCTCCACTGCCATCTCAGTGACAGAAGAGGAAGTGCTTAGGGTTTTCCGTAAGCAAAACACACGGAAATCCCCGGGCCCGGACGGTGTCTCCCCCGCTACCCTGATACACTGCGCAGAGGAACTGTCTCAAATCTTCACGGACATCTTTACCATCTCCTTGGAGTCCTGCCACGTTCCAGCCTGCTTTAAGCTATCCACCATTGTCCCTGTCCCTAAGAAACCCCGTATCACTGGACTGAATGATTACAGGCCTGTGGCGCTGACGTCTGTAGTCATGAAGTCTTTTGAGCGCCTGGTCCTCCCTCATCTCAAGTCCTTCACCTCCCCCCTCCTGGACCCTCTGCAGTTCGCATACAGAGCTAATAGGTCTGTAGACGACACCATCAACCTGGCCCTCCACTTCATCCTGCAGCACCTGGACTCCCCGGGAACCTACGCTAGGATCCTGTTTGTGGACTTCAGCTCTGCGTTCAACACCATCCTCCCTGCTCTGCTCCAGGACAAGCTCTCCATGCTTAACGTACCCAATTCCACCTGCAGGTGGATCACTGACTTCCTGACGGACCGAAGGCAGTGCGTGCGGCTGGGGAAGAATGTTTCCACCGCTAAGACTATTAGCACAGGATCCCCACAGGGCTGTGTACTTTCTCCTCTGCTCTTCTCCCTGTACACAAACTGCTGCACCTCGAGCCATGACTCCGTTAAACTGATCAAGTTTGCGGACGACACCACCCTCATCGGGCTCATCTCTGACGGTGATGAGTCCGCCTACAGGAGGGAGGTGGAACGGCTGGTGTACTGGTGCAGCAGCAACAACCTGGAGCTCAATGCTCAGAAGACAGTGGAGATGATTGTGGACTTCAGGAAAGTCACAGCCCCATCTCTCCCCCTCGTCCTGTCGGACACCCCCGTCACCACTGTGGACTCCTTCCGCTTCCTCGGAACCACCATCACACATGACCTTAGGTGGGAGCCATCCATCAGCTCGCTGATCAAAAAGGCCCAGCAGAGGATGTACTTTCTGCGGCAGTTGAAAAAGGCCAAGCTGCCGGCCCAGATGATGGTGCAGTTTTACACGGCCATCATTGAGTCCATCCTCACCTCCTCCATCGCTGTGTGGTACGCTGGAGCCACAGTGAGGGACAAACATAGACTGCAGCACATTGTGCGCTCCGCTGAGAAGGTGATTGGCTGCAGCCTTCCATCTCTCCAGGACCTGTACGTCTCCAGAACTCGGGGGCGTGCAGGCCAGATAGCAGCTGACCCTTCTCACCCGGGACACAGACTTTTTGAGCCGCTCCCCTCAGGCAGGAGGTTACGGTCCATCCAGACCAGAACCTCCCGCCATAAGAACAGCTTGTTTCCATCTGCCGTTAGACTTGTGAACAGCTTATAAACACACAACCATGTTCGTCTGCTGTACTTGACATAACGTCACGTTATCTGCCATATTACCATTACCTGCCTTTTTTTTATAGCTGAATGTTTTATGCTAGTTTTATTATATTTTATTCTACTTATTCTATTTTTGAAATTTATTATTCATGTTATATGTAGCACATTAGTACAGAAGCAAGTTCCTAGTTTGTGAACTGCTTGTTCACTGACAATAAACCTTTTCTGATTCTGATATTATTACTGTACACCGTCCTGGATTTGTTTTCTTTCTGCATCTCATCATTAGCCTGGCTGATCACCTGATAACTCCTGTAATCTGGTTATGACAGCACGAGGATGTCCTCACACACCTGTAACCTATCAGCTCATCTGGCAGAATAGAGAGAGAACAGACAACACCACATCTCCTGTTCCTGGAAAGCCTTCAGCCATCCTTCGATGACTGAGAACCTCCATCAGCTCTGTCTCCTGTCTGCCTACAATTATTATAATAAATATTGTGTTTGACAAGTTTTTTGTGCTGCCAAATATCTCATTTTGATTCCAGTTTTGATATTTTAATGGATATTTATAAATTACATTAATTGAATTATCACATTGTTGCATGTTTAACTAGCTCTATTGTGATGAATTAAACTAGCACATCACTGTTAAAAGCTCATTTTAATTTCAAGCATGTTTACGTATTTATGGACATGAACAAAAACAGTAAATATATCAATTGAGATTTATTTAATTAATATAACAAATAAGGGGGAAAGAGTCATTGAAAGGCACATTCTTCTGGAAGCTCCTGATCCTGACGACACCAGCAGAGGAGACCACCTGCAGACACCAGAGGACCTAGAACCAAGAGAGCAGCTGGTATCAGTAAATAAATAATGAAATCAGGGCAGTTTTAGTGGGCTGAACACATTACAGAATAATTTTCTCATGGGGTATTTTCATAACTTTCAATGCAGCAGACTGTAACTTGAGCCCAGGGCTCCTAGAGAGCTGCTATCCAGCACGTTTCAGTGGTTTTCCTGCTTTAACGGGTTAGTTTAGCTGTTAAGCAGCTCAGTTATTTGTTGCTGATTAAAACCAGGTGTGTTGAAGCAGATAAACCTCTAAAACATGCTGAATACTAGCTCTCTAGGGTCGTGGAGCCAAATCCTGCAGCTCTAATGCTATGGCTAACGGCTACTTACCATTCAGAGCTGGTTCTGTTGGGTCGGTTCTGCTAGTTTCAGGCAACTCACAAGCTCAAAACAGTAAGGCTCAGGTCCACTTGTCTCCTCCAAATAGACTTGGTCCCTTTCTTCTCGAGTGTCTGGGTAAGGAGGGGGAGAAACGGCCTCCACTTCTAATGACTGCTCAGAGTGAAGGGAGCTAGCATCGTCTAGTTAGCCATCGTCTTCGTCACTGCCGCGGCTCCGCCCTCTCGGTCCGCCAGGCAACGCCTACTAATGTTGCAGTTTTTAAAATTGATACGTGGATGGAGAAGGACTCTGAGGGGGGCATTATCACTTCTTTAATAAAGAAGTCACCTTGTGAGCAGTGAATGCTTCATTTTTGTCAGTCAAACACAAATACTTGATTTCAAGAGGAAAGACAGCTGAAAATGTAGTTATGTAAAGCTTTGACACAACATGGAAATTTAATTAGATATCCAAATTTGAATTTTATCAAATAAAATTTTAGAATAAATTAACACATTTAAGGAAGTAAAAGGGAAAGGGAGATTAACACCTTTCAGCATGTGCATTTCCTGCTTTTTCCAGCAGAGATATTGCTAATTCTGTTGAAGGAAATTCACTGTTTAGTGAGAGACAGCTGGTGAAAATGATATGTAAATAAGTAAGAATGCATGTAGACCTACATAATTAAGCAAAACTGAAACACTAATGTGGCAATACGGGCGTGGTCTATACCATACCATACCATACCATACCATTTTATTTATAAAGCGCATTCAACATGGCATTACAACCAGACAAGGCGCTGTACATTAAAAGATTACAGTTAATTAACACATTCAGAATGACATTTAAAGCATAGTTTATAAGAAAGAATGAAAACAAGAAAATACTCGAACTAACAGTCGTAAAACACTAAAAACACAAAGGAATGTGAAACAACAGATAAAAACATATGAAAGAACCACAGTAATACAGATGTTAATTATTGTGCATTCTATTGTAGAAAGAATGCAGATGTCGAAAGTGGTCCATGACTATGTATTATATGCAAGGTTGAAGTAGTGAGTTTTCATGCGAGATTTAAAAATGCTAATTGTTGGTGCTTGCCTCACTAGTAGTGGTAATGCATTCCACAGCTTGGGTGCACAGACAGAGAAAGCCCTTTCTCCACGGCTTTTCAGACGTGCGTTTGGAAGAGCTAGGAGGAGCTTATCCTCAGACCTGAGAGCACGAGGCGGATTGTAGTAATGGACGAGTTGACACAGATATGGAGGAGCTTGACTGTTCAGGGATTTATAAGTGAGCAGCATGATTTTGAAATTGATCCTGAGATGAACGGGCAACCAGTGGAGAGATTTTAGAATTGGTGTAATGTGCTGTCTTCTGTCAACTCCAGTCAGGAACCTAGCTGCTGAATTCTGGACTAGCTGAAGTCTAGATTGAGCTGCTTTACTGATGCCGTATAAGCAGGAGTTGGAGTAATCCAGCCGTGAAGTGATGAAAGTGTGGACTACTGATTTGAGAAGACGGACACTCAGGATGTGCTTAAGTTTAGAGATACGCCTGAGGTGGTAAAAACATGATTTAACTGTGTTATTGACCTGAGCATCCATCTTCAGAGCCTGGTCTATTTTAACTCCAAGGTTGGAAATTACAGTGGAGACATTAGGTGAGAGATAGTTGAGGTCAGGTTGATGAGTAGCCGGGATGCTGTGAGGATTAAAAACGATTACTTCTGTTTTGGAGTCATTCAGATGGAGGAAGTTATCAGCAAGCCAAAGCTTAACATTATTGATACAATCAGACAGAACTTGCATTGATTGAGTTGGCTTGAATGAAAAGTAGATCTGACAGTCATCAGCGTAAAGATGGTATGAGACAGCGTGCCTTCTGAAAATGGCTCCTAAGGGCAGTATATAGAGGTTAAATAGTAACGGGCCGAGTATTGAACCTTGTGGGACACCCCAACGGAGTGGTTGTGACTCGGATGAACAGCCATCCAACATGACTCTAGCGGACCTGTTATAAAAGTATGACCTGAACCAATCTAGGGCTGAACCAGAAATGCCAGCCCAAGTCTGAAGTCTGGTGATCAAGATGTTATGATCGATCGTGTCAAATGCTGCTGATAGATCCAAAAGTAGCAGAACCACATGGAAACCTGAATCTAAAGCGAGAAAAATGTCATTAAACACCCGAACATGAGCAGTTTCAGTGCTGTGCTGTTTTCTGAAACCAGACTGAAAAATGTCCATTACCTGATTGTCATTTAGATGTGTCAGCATCTGTTCATACACTATTTTCTCAAGGACCTTAGATAAAAACGGTAATTTGGAAATTGGTCGGAGATTAGAGTAATCAGTGGGGTCGAGACCAGGTTTTTTCAAGATTGGCTGAAGAACGGCGTGTTTAAAGGCAGAAGGAACTTCAGCCAATGTCAAGCTACTATTTAAGATGTCTAGCACATTATGGCTAATGAAAGGAAAAACCTCTTTCAGGAGACGAGGTGGGATAACATCTTCTGGGGAGCCAGACGGTTTCATGGCAGCAACAGTTTTTTCTAGATAGGGCAGAGAGATGGGCTGAAAGCTTTGAAGTTGCACATGAGGGGGAATGACTGAATCAGGAACATGGTTGGTTTGGTGAATCTGAGCTCTGATTACACTAATCTTATTTAAGAAAAACTGCAGGATTTGGTTACACAAGTCAGCAGACGCAGAGGAAAATAGTTTTGTAACTGGTGAAAGCACTGCATTCATAGTTTTATATAACACACCTTGATTATTAGAATTAGCCGTTACGATGCTTGCAAAAAATCGATTTCTTGCGCCTCTGACTGCTCTTTGGTACTGAGACCACGCCTCTCTCATGGATTCAAAGGATACAGTAAGCCTGTCTTTTATCCATTTACGTTCCAGTCTTCTGGCATGTTGTCTCATGGAACGAGTTTGCTCGTTCAGCCATGGGTCAGGTCGGGATGTATTTCGCCTTGATTTTAATGGAGCGACAATATCCAAAGCAGCCAGACAGGATGAATCAAGCGCATGAAGTAATCCCTCAACAACAGTAAATTCATCAGTAGATTGAAATGGAGCTGAATTCAAAGCAAGAATAGCAGCAAAATGTGCAGCAGTATTGGGTCCGATTGTTCGAGAGGTCCTGTTTACGCCAGGTATGGCAATCGTACCTACTCGAGTGCAATTATTTCGAAAAACCATTGAATTTGGGCATGCTCCGGATGACCTATAGTCGTCATTACCATAATCAGAGTAGCCAATTGTTACCAACAACGCCAAAGGAAATAATTAAAGCACGTAGATTCGTTCCACTTAACTGAGACAGCAGACGTGGTTTCAGAAGTTACAATTCATTTATTTAATTTAATTGAAGAAACAGTTTAAAAGACGTTTGAAGAACTGGCCATGTAAAATACCATAAAAATACTAAGATTAATACCCCAAAAGAAAATGAACCAATGAAATTAATAAAAAAAGGAAATAAATTTAACTCACTACTTAGGTTAATTCATGAAATCGAAGGAGGGTTAACTAAACACGGTTTACTACAAGTTTAAATAAACAAAGAGGTTAAACAATAGGGTCTAAACAATAACTTTGAATTAGTTAGACCTTTAACCAAACAAAAGTGTATTTACCAGGCAAGAGTGTCTTACCAGCAGGACTGAGGCTAGTGATGGAGGCAAGTGACTCGGGGCAGAGAAGCCCCAACCAGCAAAAATAATAAAGAAAATATAAAGAATTCACCCCAGGCAGTGAGCATTCATACCAACGTGAGAAAACCCAGCACCACCACACTCGCACACGGGGCCGCCACCTCCGAGGCCACACTCCACACCTCCTGCCTCAGCCTGCACAAAGAAAACAAGATTAAAAACTGTATAAAATCTGTACAATAGGAATTAGCTGTTCTTCCTCCTGGACTCCAGCCACGAGCCAGGGGAACTTCCTTCAACCAGCTAATTTTAAACGGCTGGACCACAGAGGAATCTGTCCTCCTACTGATGACGCCTGAGCAGAAGGGAACTCCCTGCCCGGCAGCAACGGCAGCTTTGTCTACCAAAAGCGAGCGATGACGTCACACCCAACACTGATACAAATGCCCAAGCACAGTTGGAGCAGAGCCGATCACACCAAAAACGCAGCCTGAGGACACAGGCTGGCAACACCAAGACGTTGCGGTATACTGAGACCAGTGTTGCCAGGTCCAAAATCCCACAATGTCGTACAGAGAGGCCTAAATTATCGTTTTTCAGTACAAATTATCGTACATTATAAATTTGATCATAACATTCTATAAACAACTTCTCACTCCAATATAATATAACAAAGAAGGTGTTTTATATTGCCCTGTTTAAATAAACATCTTTAAAACCAGTAATATAATGCCCATAAACGTGCAGTGTGTCGGCACCACTCCGACCTCCACGCATTGACACAGTATGCACATTTGCGCAGTCCTATTTATTTCATTTCCACATAGGTTAAAAGCACGTGACAAAACATCACAGCAGTGGAAAAACTGACCCAATAAATGACAAAGCAGCCTACTCACCTAGTTGCTGATCTCCATCTCCTCATCTGATTCACTGTCTGTCGCAGCATCGCCAGCAGTAGATGTGGAGGCTTTTGTGTGCCCCAAACTAACAGCTTGAGCAATTTTTGAATAACTGAGAATGCCTTTAATCACCTGTACTAAGTGGTCTGTGCGTCTCATTGCAATGTTGTGCTCGACTAAAAAGCCAGATAGCTTGATTTCAGCGTTTTTCACATCATTTTCAAACGTCTCTTTTTTATTAGTTTGCTGGAGACATTTAAGTATAGATGTCTGGTTTGGCGCGATGCAGTTTACCCTTTCTTTGTGTTTAGCTCCCTTTGCGTGATTCTTGAGAACGGTGATTTCTGATACCATCTGGATGTTGCAGCAATGACAGAAAGCCTCGGTTTCGTTCCCCGTAACAGGTGCAAGCCATCCTTTGAAAATAGGGTCCAACTCCCACGCAGGACGATAAACTTGTGTCCGGTGTTGCTTTGCTTTACCTTCATCCGTTCCTTCTCTGTTTTTTTCTTTTAAGATTAGAAGCCATTGTCTCGTCGCTCTGTCCTCCTAGCTTAAACTTAACTCGGTCGGCGGCGCTCGCAGGCAAACAGCAAAAACTGGCGGGCCACTGCCACATTATATAACCTTACAGTTTCCCGCGAGAGTAGGCCCTATCGATGTGATTGGGCTATTTATTGTACAGATCCAGAGTCAGTTTTTGTAATAGACACAATAGCATAAACCTGTAAGCACTGAGGTGAAATCTGACTTCAGAACAGTTTAAAATTATGTAATGGACTTGGGAAAGTCACAGCAAAAGACGGCGTTACTAGATGCAATGTGAAATTATCGTACATTTGAGGATTTTTGAAACTATTGATCGTACATCGTACAGAGCCCAAAATTATGGTACAAATACGATAATTATTGTACATCTGGCAACACTGACTGAGACCAGCTGTTTCCTGAACCTACTTCCTCGCCGGAAGAGCTCCCCTTTTATAGCAGCAGCGCCCTCCTACGTACGGAGGGCATACTGCTCTAGACCAATAAAATTGGAGCAGGTATTTCGTACTGCTACACTAATATAAAGTATACTTTTTTTTTCTCCCTTTGAATCTGGGAGGGTGGAACCCCAGCTCCAGCTATGGACGAGCCCCCAGGGGGCCCAACTTGATATTTTTTCATGGGGCCCAAAATCTCTGGCAGCCCCCCTGTGTACAGGGTGTTTGTCTTCCTACAAATGCTTGGAAAAAAATAGGTTACTTTGTGAAAATTTGGGACATAATATATAATGTAACATATAATATTATTCAATAATTACCAAAAATCGCCAGGGGAAATGTGACAACATTGAATTTTTATGATTTGTCCCACCTTAAGCCGTTCAAACTGACTTACAGCGCTGAACTATTGCTCCATGAACCACGTGACCGCGAGTCGGCGAGTTCAAAGCGTGTCGCACGACCTGCCCAGGCTGGTGTGAGCCTCGGGAATAAACCCGGAAATACAAGTTATGTGTTAGCATCTATGGTTAGCATCACGCCAACGCTGAGTACGTCCTCACACACGCTCTGTAGTATTAAGATTTCGGAAACTCTTTAGTTCTCTACAGTTAAAAACATTATAAACCAGCCAGCAGCAGCAGCAGGTATCGTTACGAGACACGCTCACTGATGCGCTAGGACTTGGAGGGTGTGTGTGTCTGCCGTCGACGCAAAGGTGAGTTCCAGATGTAGGAATGACTTGTTGAGCCTGGAAGTGAAGTTTGTGCTGCATCCTAACTCACACCGCGCTAACAGCTAGCGCGCTAGCTTAGCGCAGCTAGCTAGCTTAGGCTAGGTTTGTCAGCAGGGTCTGGTTTCATACCAACATGCTGGTCTCCTGCGGTTAGAGAACGGACTAGGCATCTTCATGTTGTTTAAGGCATCAGAGTTTTGTCCTAAACTTTCCTGCAGCTGAAGGACGCGTTCAAGGCTTTCAGCTGCACATTACACTCAAACTAAAATACACAAATCACGGTTTCTAGTCGCGTTTCTCCACTTTTAACCACCTCGGTTCTGTTACTACAGGAAGTGGTATTAACTAGTTGGTACTCTGGTAATCTGTTGGTCAGCTCGTTTCCACACAAGTGAGAACTTGTTAGGAGGAAGAATAAAGGTGCTGTTCAGGGGCGCTTCTAGCTTCAGAGGTTTAGGGGTGCTGACCACCCAGAGATCTGGTCAGGCAAGACACATTTCAACATTTTCTACATTTTAACACAATTTCATTCCCACATTTATGAAAGAAAACAAAAACACTAAACTAATTACTAGCCTGGCCCGCCAGACTGGTAATTTCTGTTTAATTCAGCACAGAGAAAGGGTCTGGGAACGCTCCTATTCAAATAGCCCCACCCGTGAGGATTATAACCGAGCCAATAAGCGCTGAGTAGCGTATAGCTTGGTTTATGCTTGATGCATTCACTTTCCGCTTGGTGATGCGGCTCGCGGCTGTAACGCGCTTCACAACTCGCAGCGTTTATGGTTCGTGCGGCTCGTCTCTGCGGTGAGCCAATATTCTCCCAAACTGTAGGGGGCAGCATGGAGCTCTACAGCATGCATCCAACACTACATCATAGTAGAAGTAGAAATTACTGTTTACAACATGGCATTCCAGCATTTTTAACAGCGTCCTCGTCTTTTCCGACAGTGCGAGCTATTTCTCTCCAAGAATTATTAACATGTTGATCACGGTGATCTCTGAGAGCTGAATCATACAAATGTCTGTATTTACCAACCTCTGCCATACTGGTTCTTGCCGGTCTGCCATGTTTTTCCACGTCCGACCGTCCGCGTGGTTAGAAAATTTCGTAGGTGCGCGTTGCGGAAAGTTTGGGCCGTGCGGAGGAGGGTTTGTTAAAATGACGCAACTTTTCCGCGCGGAGCCGTGCAGACCTCGCGGACGCGTCAAGAATAAACCAACCTTATGTCACACACAATCCCCTAGAATGCGAGTGAAAAATTGAGGCCAACGCGGAAGTGACAAAAATTTCAGTTCCACCCTCATCCACTAGGGGCTGGTGTCAGAAGCGAGCAAATCCTCATTGACTCCCATGTTAAAAATACCAATTTCACAGCAGAAATAAACTTGTTTACAGCCTGGTTCCAGAACATGTTTTAGGTTTAAATGATCTAGTTTACACTCATGACAACTCTGAGGGGGGTGAATTCAGGGGTGGACATAAAACCAACTAAAACCAACCGGCCAGCCGGGCCGGTAAGTCTGATTATTTACCGGCCCCGCCAAGAATCTACCGGCCCCGCTGGTCAGCTGCCTAAATGAGTCAAAAGAACAACTGAACCGTTTTAAATGTAATAAACCGTTATTTTGTACACATTCAAAAACATAACGTATTCAAGTTTGAATTTGTTTGTTCCCTCAACAAAACACGATTTTGTCGTCGCATACTTCCGGCATACAACGCAGTACATCACCAACTCCGCTTTGCTGTATTCGAGCCATCGGCTGTGTTCGAGATGAGCCAGTTCTGCGCATATTAGACCAGCGGTGATCGGCGAGCGGTGCATGCCGGTTAGATTTGTGTCCGACTTGACGCCGACTTGCTCTGACGTCATTCATACGTAGGCAACGATAACCTCGTGAGATCAAGGCGGCCGCAGATTTTGGAGCAAGGCGCTGCAGTTGCTCTCCCTCAGCTGCAAAACCTAGAGGATGACGGGAAACGCCTGGCTCTCACCTGATCTAAGATCTGATTGGTTCATATTTTGATCCAAACATCCGGTGGTAGAACATGAAATGTTAGTTGTTCACATGTATTCTGTAAATCATGTTACGTTGATGATGACAACTATATAGGCCATGAAATGTGTTTTGTTTTCTTTTGTTACGTTTCCTATGAACACACTGAAGCTACAGCTGATAACCTTTACTTATTATTACAGTCATGTCTTCATATACAATACATGATATCCACAAGCACGTGAGGATGTGTTTCAGCTGCTAACAGGCACCAGGATTTAAATTGAAAATTGAACAAGTGTGAATGCTAACGCGATATCTTCAGCCATCATGCATGGAAATCCAAGAGATTTAACTGGCAGAAACAACTGGTTCACCTCTCTCTCTCTCTCTCTCTCTCTCTCTCTCTCTCTCTCTCTCTCTCTCTCTCTCTCTCTCTCTCTCTCTCTCTCTCTCTCTCTCTCTCTCATACACACACACACGTAGAGGAAAAGAGCTGAGGAAATGGAGGACACCAGTAATTAAAAGTAGGGCTGTCGCGGTTGAGGAATTCCCCCTGCGGTGATTCAGGGTGGCTTAATATTGCGGTGTGCGATATTATTGCAGCACTTTTTTATTGCAGTACTATCTAAACATAATGTTTACACATTTAAAAAAGGTTAAAAATTGCCGTGCCTTCTTTAATAACACTTTACTGAATGCAGATCAAAGGGCAGTAACAACACAGATCGCAGTAACGCTTGTTTCTCTGACAGTCAGAGTCCGACTGAACTTAAAAACAACAAAATTCAGGAGGTTAAACTTTTAACTGCAAATTTGGCTGCAGCATCTAACAAATAAGAAACAAGTCCCCATTTTGTTTAGTTGTTTAAAATCAAGCATAAAAAATTACATGTACCGGGCGCGCGCCGGGGGTCGGGCGCACTATCATTTCACTTTCACACACACGAATGACGGTGATTTATAGCTCGGTCACGTCCTTGTTACATACAAGGAAAACCAGCATGTTAACTATATACGGTTTGAGAGAGGATCTGAGAGGGGTGGCAACATTTGCAGCAACACTGAAAACCCTCTCGGATGGTGCGCTCGTTGCACTAACGCACACGTACTTGCGTGCGACTCTGGCGAGCAAAGGGAATCTCCCGTTTGTTGCTCCACCGTGTCCCGGGGGTTTTCTTTAGGGTGGATGCATTCCTCCTGCAGGTAGCGAGTGAGCTCCAGCTCGGCTCAAACTCTCTTTGGGACGGCTGCAGAAGCAGTGCTTGTCCGGGACTTCAGCAGGTCTCCGAGCGTTTATTTATTTATTTATTTGCCGCTGGTGGCAGCTCTGTCTCGGCCAAGGACTCTGGCTGCGCAGCAGCTGACGTACTGAAAACCAAAGCGCTCCCACAGGAGCGAAGTAACGTTTCGTTTTGATACCAGTGCAGCCATCCTTCTCAACATGCATCATTGAGTTGAACCAAGTTCAGTAATCGCGGTGGCGCATGATGCAGCGCGGTGGGCTTCTTCATATCGCGATATTTCATTTTTGCGGTTACCGCGACAGCCCTAATTAAAAGAAAAACTACAGCTGAGCCGAGGCGCGCCTCGAATGGGGAGCGTCTGATCTGAACTGAGGAGCGGCGAGCAGCGGCCGGACTTCGTGAGCGATTCGCTTCTCGGCGCTTCCGCGGCCGGTGTGTCCCCGGCGTTAAACGCCGGCTTTCAGCCACTCCCCCTGCTGCTTCCGTGTGTTTTCCAGGCGAGGCGCTGCTCAACTCAAACACGGCCATTCTCTGCGCCTCCCGTCTTCTTTAAACCTCCAAGAATCGTTCCACCTACGCACACGCTTCTCTGCTTCATACCGTTTCGAACTGTCTCGCTTCTCCTCACCAGTTTTAAAGCGTTTTGCCGGAGATTTCATCAAGAAATCCCATCCCTGTGGTGGCGCGATCTTCCTGCGTGCTTGTGTGTTTCTAGCGCGGTTCCACTTCGTCTTTAATAGTGAACTTATAGTTCACATGACAATAACTAGAATCGTGCAGTACGTGCACGAATTTTACAAGTGCAGTACGTGGCTAGAGGCGCGCAGGTTCACGCACGCGAAACGAAAACGGCAGCTTCCTACAGGGCGGGGCCATGATGTAGGTGAAAGCCGGTGTGTAAATGACAAATAAAGCTTGGGCGCCACCCGGGCGGTAAGTCGTCAAGTATTTACCGCCCGGCAAGAAAATTTAGCGCCATTGGCGCTCGGGCGCTTTAAAGGTCCACCCCTGGTGAATGTTTTTCTCACTCTTCTGTTTAGGTGTATTAAAAGCCTAAAATTCTGTATAATTAATGAGCATCAGACCCACGTGACCACAGAGCTAGCTCCGGGGAAAGGCCTCAGTAGAGCCTCGGTCTGGCCTGGAAACTGCTCCGGGATTTTGAGTCTCTGTGTTTGTGTATTCTTGTTTGGATATTTTTGTGCAATTGTTGGACAAAATGACTTGCTGTGGCATTAATTGCACTAATAGAGCGTCCAAGGAGTCTCCACTTCATTTTTTTCGGTAAGTAAAATTATATTTATGTATTTTAGGTCACTGCCGAGCTGAGCTTAGATTTTAACATGTACTGTTTAACCATGACATTTAAATGTAATAGGGTAAAACCCAGTGCATTTAACATAATGCTGCACTTTAGAAAATGGGTTGAAATATAACATGTTGGTGGAGCTGGGTTCCCACTATCGGCTTGTGGAGCTCTCGGGAGACCGATGTTTTCCACCGGGTTCTCCCCTCCGCGCAGCTCGGCGCATCTCTGTCTGATCGCGGCCTCTGTCTGCTGCGTGGGCTGCTGGCTTGTGGAGCTCTCGGAGACCTCTGTGTTCCACCCGGTTTTACCCAGCGGTCAGCTCGGCGTATCTCTGACTCAGAAGCTCTGGTGTTGTGCACAGTTAACTCTGGTTGTAGCTAGGTTGCTACCTCCGTTAGCTTAGCTCCTATCTCCGCGTTAGCTTTGGGTTAGCTTCAGGTTAGCTTGTAGCTAGTTTGACCGGGTGTCGTCAGTTGATCCCAGCCTTACAGCTCATCTCCCATTGGTCCAGTCTGTGTTGGTCTTCTTATTGGGCTTCTGTATCACCAGCCTGTATGATTACTGAGGAACCTGAGCAGCTTTAACCCTTCAGTCTTTATTGCAGCTCATCTCCCATTGGTCCAGGATCACTCTGTAGGTTTGGAGGTTCGTGAGCGGCGCGCTCCGGACCTGCGTCAAAGCCCCGCCTCCTAGCGTGATTTGACCGCTACTTTTTTCATCTCACAATCAGTTTATAAAGGATTCAAAGACGAAATGGGAGACAGACGGTGTCTCAATTAGCAGGACGTGTGAAAAGTAATGTAGATCCAGGACTGTCCCTCAGAATGCAGGAACCTTGGTCACCTTGAAGCAGCATATCAGCCAATCAGGAGGCTCAGAGCCACTGAGCTGAGTCTGCAAAGGCGAGCAGGATCAAACCATTTTTGAGGCGGGGGAGATTTGCTGTATTATTGTTTTTAAAACATAATATTTGGACCCATTGTATGGTTTTTATACATTACTGATGTGTTAAAAATCACCACGAACACTAGGGCTGAGTGATATGGACCCAAACTTATTTATATGTTTTTGCTGAATTCTGATATACGATGTATATCTCAGTATGTTTCCTGCTGTAAAATATTTACAAGGTAACTCACTTCAAGCTGTCTTGAGAAATTATACACATACATCAGTAGATTAAACTCATAAAAATGTATTGATTCTTGTCAAACTTTAACCTTAGTGCCTATTCTCTGGTACAGCGGTCTGTTCGCACGCGCACACACACACACACACACACGCACACGCACACACACACACACACACACAGTTGAGAGCTAGAGGTGTATCAAATGTCCCACAGTTACTTTTTAATTATATATTTATAATTAATGTAAAATTTTTTAAATGTCATCTAGAGGTGGCCATATCGTATATTTCCTATCCAGAGAAAATAAATCTATCATGTTAATCTAAATGTATGATGATGCAACTGCATCTACTGAAGGTCACATGGGTCATGCATCGTGGAGTTATTAGTTATCACGGCAAACATGGCTGGACATTATTGGCTCATATCAGTGATTATACTGTAATGACTCAGTCTCTGGTTGCTCTTTTATCAGTATTATTTTCGGGCTACTGTCGCCGTAACCTCACAAACTCTTAACCGTTTCTATAGAATCGCTCGTAGCGGAGTATTTACTAGCAATGCAAACCACAGTGCAAAAAAACGAAACAACATTCCTCACCCGTTGAGCTCGCCTTCAAAATAAAACGTTAACCCTATAGTTTACTATTCAAACCCTTACTATATGCTTGAGGTCATTTGGCCACTCTGGCTCTCCGTAGATGTTTCCTCATTACACAGGGGAGGGAAGCAGGATGGAAAAACAGAACTCTGTTGGCGTTGAACGTCCCCAGATAATTAAAAACCAGAACGCCAAATGCAAAGTTTTGAGCAGCACATTTACCTAGAGGCTCTCACATTGAGCAAACTTGTGGTAATACACGTAGTAACTGCTTAGAGACGGAGCAACATGTCGCTAGCATAGTGGCTAATCACCAACATAGCAGTTTGACCTGTTATATTGATATAAAGATATAAAGTCATCTTGTTTAAAAATTGCCAATTTTAAAAATATTGATATATCGCCCAGCCCTAACGAACAGTAAAAATAAATAGATACTTAAGTGGATGTCAAACTTATGGGGTGCTAGAGATGACTTTAGGGGTGCTTCAGCCCCCCCCAGGTACAGGCTAGAAACGCCTCTGGTGCTGCTCCATGTTTCAGGTTGAGTTACGCAGAAACATTGACGGATGTGTGGAAGTTCCCAGGGGTGTAACCAGGGGGGGCTAGGGCTGTTTCTAGCATTGTGGGGGCCCTATACAAGATCTGGTTAGCGTCAGGGTTATTGATGTTTTCAGCACAAGAACAATGAAGCAAAGAAACAGATTCCTGAGTTTATGTTAGTAATTTTATTTATTAGGTGCATCTGACCGGTTCTATTTTTCTCTGAAATGAGATCAGACCAGTGCTTCTATGGGTTTTCTCCACTCTGCACTAGAAAAATGTACTTTATAATAATGTTCACTGTAATGCATCTTGATGTTCTTAACAAATACATTAAATCAAAGATATTGGTCAATAATGCCAAATATGTACATTTGTGTTTCAGTCATTTTTATACTGGCTTAAAAATACTTCATTAAGTCTACTAAGCAGGGGTGTAGAAGGTGTTTAACAGGGCCAGCCCGGTAATGGTCTTGGAGCAAAATAAAGGGGGCAGAAAGTCACATAAAGGGGGCCAAAAGGAGATGTTTTTCCAGACGCCAAGAAAAATTACATGCCCCCCCCCCCCCCCCCCCCCCCGGCCCCCCCCCCCCGCGCGCGCAAAGTGTGTCACTTAGAGTTTAAAACAAAAATTATTCTTGTGCAAATATTGGTGTATTCACCTTTAATACTAGTTATTACAATGCAGCAGTTGCTGGATTGGAGCAGTTCAGAGTGGAGTGCATCAAATAAAACAATATTAACATAAAAGTGAGACGTGTCATAATTTAAACCCCCACCCCACCACCACAGCTGGAAAAATTCCTAGGGGAATCACTGGATGTACAGCTGCTTTTCACTTTGGATCCACTATCATTCCAGAAAAGAGAAAAAAAAAACAGTATTGATGAGAGGCTAGGCATTGTTCATGACCGCCATGTACCCATCCTCTGATGGCTTCTTCCAGCAGGATAATGCACCATGTCATAAAGCCCCACGGTCACCAGATCTCAACCCGATAGAGCATCTTTGGGATGTGGTGGAACGGGAGCTTCGTGCATCCCACACATCTCCATCAGCTGTAAGATGCTATCCTATCAATTATGGGCCAACAGTTCTAAAGATGCTTTCAGCACCTTGTTGAATCAATGTCACGTAGAATTAAGGCAGTTCTGATGGTGAAAGAGGGTCAGACACCATATTAGTATGGTGTTCCTAATCGTCCTTTTGGTGAGTGTAGATGCAAGGAACCTGGCAGGGCAGTTGAGATGGCAAAATGATGAATTTAAGCCACATTTCAGACATGAAGACCCTCACAGAAACCACATTCACACAAAACCAACAGTTACCCTTCACCACCTGTTACCTGTGACAGAAGAATAATGGAGAACCACTGAAATAAACCAAACTCATTGTTGTTTCTTTGCTATTGCTCCCTAGCTTCCACAGGTAGCACCATGGCAATGTGGATTCAGGCCCAGAAGCTGGAGGGTGAGGCGTTACATCAAATGCAGGCACTGTATGGGCAACACTTCCCTATTGACGTGCGACACTATGTGGCCCAGTGGATTGAGAGCCAACCCTGGTAAGCTGTATACCATCCTAGGGACTGCACCGAGGGCTGCATTTTCTAGGTAGTTTCCCAGCTCTAACAGTATGAGTAAGTGGTGAATACTGGCTGAGGCTACATCAGGATTTCTCCATTAGTGAGGCGCGCCCCTCTGGGGGTGGGGGTGGGGGGTGAGATGCAGGAGAATTCATTATTTTTTTTTAGCATAATTTGTTCTAAATGGAATGCTAAACCACCGCCAGTCGCTAGGTGGCAGCAGCGCTCTTGCTAATCAATAAGCTGCCCTTTTAACCCAGCAGAAGACCAACCACACACACACACACGCACGCGCACACACACACACGCAAAGACACACACACACACACACGCACGCAAAGACACACACACACGCACGCACGCACACACACACACACACACACACACACGCACACACACGCACGCAAACACACACACACACACACACACGCAAAGACACACACACACGCACGCAAAGACACACACACACACACACGCAAACACACACACACACACACACACGCAAAGACACACACACACGCACGCAAAGACACACACACACACACACGCAAACACACACACACACACACGCAAACACACACACACACGCACGCACGCACGCACACACACACACACACACACACACACACACACACACACACACGCAAAGACACACACGCACGCACGCACGCACACACACACACACACACACACACACACGCACGGGTGCACAGGGGTGGACATTAACTTCAAAACCAACCGGCCCCGCCAAGAATCTACCGGCCCCGCTGGTCAGCTGCCAAAATGAGTCAAAATAACAACTGAACCGTTTTAAATGTAATAACCTTTATTTTGTACACATTCACAAACATAATAACGTATTCAAGTTTGAATTTGTTTGTTCCCTCAACAAAACACGATTTTGTCATTGCATACTTCCGGCATACAACGCAGTACATCACCAACTCCGCTTTGCTGTACTCGAGCCATCGGCTGTGTTCGAGATGAGCCAGTTCTGTGCAGATTAGACCAGCGGTGATCGGCGAGCGGTGCATGCCGGTTAGATTCGTGTCCGACTTGACGCCGACTTGCTCTGACGTCATTCATACGTAGGCAACGATAACCTCGTGAGATCAAGGCGGCCGCAGATTTTGGAGTAAGGTGCTGCAGTTGTTCTCCCTCGGCTGCAAAACCTAGAGGATGATGGGAAACACCTGGCTGTCACCTGATCTAAGATCTGATCGGTTCATATTTTGATCCAAACATCCGGTGGTAGAACATGAAATGTTAGTTGTTCACATGTATTCTGTAAATCATGTTATGTTGATGATAACAACTATATAGGCCATAAAGAGAAATGTGATTTGTGTTCTTTTGTCACGTTTCCTATGAACACACTGAAGCTACAGCTGATAACCTTTACTTATTATTACAGTCATGTCTTCATATACAATATATGATATCCACAAGCACGTGAGGATGTTTCAGCTGCTAACAGGCACCAGAATTAAAATTGAAAATTGAACAAGTGTGAACGCTAACGCGATATCTTCAGCCATCGTCACCCCCGAGCTACACATGTAGGGAAGTCCAAGAGATTCAACTGGCAGAAACAACTCGTTCACACCATATCTCTCTCTCTCCTCTCTCCCTCCACTCACTCACTCCCTCCACTCACTCACTCACTCACTCACTCACTCACACACACACACACACACACACACACACACACACACATACACACACACACACACACACACACACACACACACACACACGTAGAGGAAAAGAGCTGAGGAACACCAGGTAGTTAAAAGAAAAACTACAGCTGAGCCGAGGCGCGCCTCGACTAGGGCGCGTCTGATCTGAACTGAGGAGCGGCGAGCAGCGGCCGGACTTCGTGAGCGATTCGCTTCGGGCGCTTCCGCGGCCGGTGTGTCCCCGGCGAAACGCCGGCTTTCAGCCACTCCCCCTGCTGCTTCCGTCTGCTCTCGTCCGTTTTCCAGGCGAGCCGCTGCTCAACTCGAACACGGCCATTCTCCGCGCCTCCCGTCTTCTTTAAACCTCCAAGAATCATTCCACCTACGCACACGCTTCTCTGCTTCATACCGTTTCGAACTGTCTCGCTTCTCCTCACCAGTTTTAAAGCGTTTTGGGAGATTTCATCAAGAAATCCCATCCCTGTTGCGGCGCGATCTTCCTGCGTGCTTGTGTGTTTCTAGCGTGGTTCCACTTGTCTTTAATAGTGAACTTATAGTTCACGTGACTATAACTAATCGTGCAGTACGTGCACGAATCGTACAAGTGCAGTAGGTGGCTAAAGGCGCACAGGTTCACGCGCGCGAAACGAAAACGGCAGCTTCCTACAGGGCGGGGCCATGATGTAGGTGAAAGCCGGTGTGTCAATGACAAATAAGGCTTGGGCGCCACCCGGGCGGTAAGTCGTCAAGTATTTACCGCCCGACGAGAAAATTTAGCGCCATTGGCGCTCGGGCGCTTTAACGGTCCACCCCTGGGTGCACCAGTGTGCAGAGTGAGAGCGCTGATGGAGGAGTAGAGATGGAGAAGTTTATGACGGTGAAAAGAAAATCGGCTGAGACGCAAGAGGCAAGTAGTGAAAGTAGCCGGCAAAAAAAGACCAGAAAATATGACGAAGCCTACGTAGCGCTTGGATTTACCGTGAACACGGTCGGAAATGAAGAAAGATCCATTTGTGTTTTCTGCCTAGACTTTAGCAGCCGACAGTATGAAACCTAACACCTGGCGCGGCACCTGGAGACCTTAAACCCGGTTATATGAACAAGTAGGGCTGCTCAGTTAATCGAATTTTAATCACAATTACGATCTGAGTTTTGAACGATTATACAAACAAAACAAGTCGATTATTTGCTCCTCCCACTTGCGCTGCCCTGAGTTACAAATGAAGCGCTCCTCCACAGTGTTGCCAACTTGGCGACTTTGACGCTATTTCTAGCAGCTTCTCAGACCCCCTTCTTGATTTTTTAAATCTTAAAAGTACCTAGCGAACACCTCAGAAACATCTCTGGTAACCCTTATCTACTTTCTGGATAACTGTCGTCGACGTTTCCTGCAGGTTAGCTAAACACTCCGCCTGCGCTCCGGACCGTTCTTCAGGACATTAGGAAAGGGAATGATGTAGTGATGTGTCGGTCGCTAAAGAAACGGCTCTCAGAGCCGGCTCCCTGTTGGAGTAACCAGAGTGAGTGACACACACACCGCACCTGCGGACTCCTGAGCCGATAAAAACGGCTAAATGTGCGCGTGCGGCATGCTAAACACACGTGCAGCTTGCCCCCGATTGCTGTGAGACCGGGTTGGGGGGTGGGGGGTGCAGCTGTGGTTGGGACAATTATTACATTAACTGATGAACCTGTAAATAAATAGTTTATAAATAAGGTAGAAATAAGTTCCTCACGCTGATAACTAATCTCTCTGAGGACACGGTGCTAGTGAACTCTCCTACAGCACCTTGACATGACTCAATACATATTATGCAACATTTTGTGAACATCAATTTATTTGCATGTATTTGTTATAAATGCCACTGTATAATTCTTGCTGTCAGTATTTGCAAGATATTGGTATTTGGGTCTGTGCTGGTTAGACTTAAATGAGTTAAACCAAGGTCTATAGCCCTTGGGTCATAGACTATGAGCTGTAAGTATATTGGTCTTTTTATACTGGGAATCAGGAGTTCTTTTAGTGATCATCTTGTTTATTTATTTATTTTTGTCCTGATTGTGCCCTGAACAATTTTATGACAGAATAAAAACAAATAAAATCAACATAAATTGTCTTAAATAATCGAGATCTCAATTTCAGTCACCATAATCGTGATTATTATTTTTGCCATAATTGAGCACCTATCCAGCAGATGGCGCCAGCTTTATGAACTCATGTTGTGTGGCTCCACTCCTCGGGGGGTGGAGCCACCGTCACAGCACACATGCAGCAGAGTCCAGCAGAGACGAGACGGTGATGAGGAAGTAGGAGGTGAGTCTTCAGTTTTAAGCATATTCCTTGTGTCAGTGGTAAGTTGAACAGTAAAATAAGCAATGACAAAAGTATGTTTCCCCTCATCATGCTTCCTACGTTTATTGTGTGCCTCGTGGCCTCGTATTGAAAAGTTAACCTGAAAAAATAAAGTAAAACTGCCGCAGCATTACGCTCTATGCAGAGCTCACGCTGCTTCCCCTTTAGTCATGCAGGGCAGTAAGTAGGTAACGTTGGCCTTTTTCTGGTAGACATTCTGGAATATTCTCAAATTCCTCTGCTCTTAACAGCTGGGGAACCAAACAACAACAGAGCCATTGGTTTTGAGCCACAAAGTCTGATATCATTTATTTACATGATAATTTTTAAACTTTAAGTATAAAAATGCCACATTTAATGTATTTTACTTTGTCTTGGTATCAACAGATATATAACTGTACTTTTATGCTGATTATCTTGTTACAGATGGAAAAAGAGGGTCGCAGTAAGGTGTGGGCCTACTTCACTAAAGATCCATCCGGTGATGTCATCTGCAGCATCTGCTCATCTACAGTAGTAGTTTGTGTGTTCTGTTGCTTTTGAGATTGCTAAATAAATCTTATTTGCATTACTTGGAAACCCTAGTGAGTTATTGAGACGGTTTGGTGTGTAATATAGAAATAAGTTAGCATCAAAAAGGCAGAGAGTGAAGGGTTTAATCTTAAGAACATTTGTATTTATTTTTTGTGAGGGAGATTTATCGGCCATTATATCGGCTATCGGCCTTTGTTAAAAGTTTTATATCGGTATCGGTCCCAAAAAAAGCATATCGGTCGGGCCCTAGTCTGAATGCATATTGCTTTCCATCGTAGTCGTCATCAGCAGCTTTCCGTGCTTCATTCGGTCTGGTGCTTAGTGGTTCTGCAGTAACTACACCACTTTTTGCGATCACACACTTGGGCTCTGTGTCCTTTTTGACCACATTTAAAACAAATCAAGCCTCTGTCTCCAGCGCTCCGCTCATTCGCACTTGGTTGTGTATATTTTGCCCTCAGATGCTTGGCCCTTAGATGCATCCGTGCTTTCATGACACTATCATCTGTGGCGGCTGCCACACGCAGTTTCTCAGTCTCTTCATAACTTCTCAGTTTTCTTTGGAATTCGGAGAAATTTTTATCATCATCGCTTTGGGTAATGTGGATTACAAAAGGCTTGAACGATTCAGGTAGACCCTTCAAAACCATTGCTATGAGCAGCCCATCACTCAAAGTCTCACAAGTGGTCCCCTCCCAAAACATAGTCCGTTACACTCTCGCCGCTCATCTGCTGCAGTAGTGGTTTTCACTGAAAGAAAGAAGGCAACCGTTTCTACAGCACCTCTCAAGATAAAAATCACAAGGCCCTTCACAAAAACAAGACATTTTCAATATAAAAAAATATTTCAAAAACATCTTTAAAATAAGCAAAAATAGACAATTGTGATTAAAAATGTTAAGAAAGAGAGAGAGTGAACAGGAAAGAGGGAAACCAGTGGATCCTGAGGAAGGTGGAATAGGTGGGGAGAGCAGAATAAAGAGAGAGAGGTGAAGAAGGTCATACAAAAGCCAGCTTGAACAAGTGAGTCTTCAGCTGCTTTTTGAAGGAGACCACTGAGTCCACTGATCTCAGGCTCAGGGGGAGAGAGGTCCAGAGTCTGGGGGCCACAGCAGCAGATGATCTGTCACCTTTGACCTTTAGCCTGGTGCTGCACAACCAGTAGGCTTTGGTGACCGGACCTCAGGGACCTGCTGGGGGTGTAGGGACTGAGAAGATCACCAATGTAAGATGGTGCTTGTCCATGTAAGGCCCTATAGACCAGAACCAGGATCTTGAAATGAACCCTGAAGTTGACTGGCAGCCAGTGAAGCTGGAGGAGAAGCGGGGTGATGTGGGTGTGTTTGGAGGACTTGGTCAGAAGCCGAGCACAGGCGTTCTGAACCACCTGTAGACGGTTCAGGGAGGTTCTGCTCAGACACGTGAAAAGAGAGTTACAGTAGTCTAAGCGTGAGGAGATGAAGGTGTGGAGAACTGTCTCAAGTTCAGAGCGGGACAGAATGGGACTCAGCTTAGCAACGTTCCTGAGATGGAAGAAGGAAGAGCCAACAAGAGAACTGACATGAGAATCCAGGGTGAGAGCTGGGTCAAAGGTCACACCAAGATTCCTGACAGAAGGTTTGGTGTGGGAAGCAAGCTGACCAAGAGAGTCTCTGACTTTGGGAACCAGCTTGTCTGGGGCACAGATGAGGATCTCAGTCTTATCTTCATTCAGCTGAAGAAAGCTCCCACCATCCAGGTTTTGATAGAGTCTAAGCAGGTGTGTGTGAAGTGTAAGGTAAACCATGACCTCTGTTATCCACCAATAAACAGGGAGCATTGTGTGCTAGGCTTGTCGACGAGCAAACAACCAAATTGTTGTGTTATGTCTTCAGCTTAAGCTCCAGTCTATAACTGCAGTCAGAGACGACAGGGTTTCCTATTTCTCCAACCTGGTGTCCCAGAGCAAAGGGAACCCCAAGGTGCTGTTTAACACCATCAGCAGCATCGTCTCTCCTGCCTCTCCTACAGCCTCCATCCACTCTGTTGCAGACTGTGAGAACTTTCTGTCTTTCTTTGTGGACAAAGTCAATAAGGTTAGATCTAGCATCTCTCCTTCAGCCTTATCGCTGCCTCTCCCGACTCCAACCAGGCCCATCATCCTAGATAGCTTTGCTCCTGTTTCTTTGCCTGAGTTAACCAAACTAGTTAACTCTATGAAGACCTCTGCATGCCCCCTCCACATCTTACCCTCATCTTTGTTTAAAAGTGCTTTTCAGTCCATCGGTCCCAGCGTGCTCTCTATAATTAATGCTTCTCTGGTCTCTGGTCAGGTCCCTGCTTACTTTAAGAACGCTGTAATCCACCCGCTTCTTAAAAAACCGAGTCTCGACCCCTCTCTCCATAGCAGCTTCAGACCCATCCAGGGCTGTCCGTTAACATTTTTAGCTTATAGAACTGGTGCTATGAGGTTGGTTGTAGGTTTTTGTAGCACAGAACAAAATGTTGTAGCACCAGCATAAAAAAATTGTTATAATCTCTAAAAACCAAAAGTAAATCTTACAATTACTTAAAGACACGGACACACACCAGTAGTACATATAATTAAACACAATAACATCCACCAGAGCAGATTCCTGGTAGCGTGAGTCTAACTCACATACTTGACAATAAAGCTGATCCTGAAATATCTTCAGACATGCTTGTCGGTGTCATTTCAAAAAGAACATTTTCTTTCATTCAATTGAATGTAGATGTGTTCATTACAGAGGTCCATCCTCAACGGCGTAGACGTAGAAGAGTAGACACCACGCCTATCACTCCTGTGTATGATAGTCGCGTTTGGTGTTCTACTTTTATAAACTGTATGGTTAACAGGATGTTTAGCTAAGGCTTTAGCTCCGTGGAGATCTGGAGCTAAATGATTGTTAGATGAACGTGTTCGAGTACAACACCACCGTGATGTATTTATAAACCTTCTGGGTTTGGTGCAGGTTGTGTTTTTGTGACTTCTTGTTTGTTTTTCTGTTAAAGGTATAAAATAGGACTGCAGCTATTTTAGTATTTGAATATTATTGAATCAGCTGATTAGTGGAATATTCCATTTGACATGTTTCAAGTGCAACAAGACCATGGTCTGCTGCTAAATATATGAAATAAAACTACAGAATGATGAGGCTGAAATGTCAGACTCTTGATATAAAACTGGTGTTGTCTAGTTCCCAGTTTCCCTTCTGATATTTATTGTTAGATATTTTATGAACGAAAGTTTACTACATTTCAGTAACATTTTAGGTTCGTATTAATATCACTCATTTTAGTCAACATGACATATCTAAATATATTCTTTGATCAGTAAGTTTTTAGTCAACATGACATATCTAAATATATTCTTTGATCAGTAAGTTTTAATGTATTTCATTAACATGTTCAGTAGTAAGCTACTGGAAATGTTAACATTTAATTTATCTGTCTGCTTCCTCTTCAGCACATCCTGAGGCCCCAAAACATTATTACAGAGTTGAGTTATTATTACAGTAGCATATTGCTCAGAAAACATACAAATTAGTCGCCTGCCGTTTGAGCCCTTGAGCGTTTTCTTAATTATGTAGCCTGTCAGTCAAAATTTGGGCAAAATAGCTATTCTTATAATTTACAAACATTACCCCCTCCCCCCTCGCACCCGCAGAGTAATGGTACAGCCTAAAGGTTTAGCTTCACTGCAGTGTTTTTATTTGATACCTTGCGGCGCTGCTGAAGGGCCGATGATGAGACAACACGAATCTGGAGCTGAGAAAAGAAAACAGAGAGATGACGCCCGTACATCCCTTGCTGGTAATTCGTCTGTATTAGCTACCTGGGCAGCCTGGCAGGTGGATTAGTTGTAGTCTGAGCTTCTGTGTTGAGGCTTGTAAATATTCCGGAGGTCGGAGTAAGATGGCGCCCTTGGTCGGCTGCGTGTCTGCTCGGCTCCCGACCTTTTTTGTTTTCTCTATTTTTTGGTTTGTTTGATATATAGTGCTAATTCTCTGCTGGCGTATGATCGGGACTTCCTGCTCTCGATCCGGTCTAGAATGGACAACCTCCAGTATTCTAATGCGGGACCCCCTTTTCCACCGCCGCTGGAGACTGACGCTAACCTAACTTTAGGGCCCCATGCTTTCCCACCGCCGCTGGAGACTGATATTAGCCAAGCCTTCGGGCTTGTGATGCCTGTTGGTTTGCCGCTGCCTCGGAGACCGTGGAGAAGGAAACGGGGGAAACGAGGCGGCTTCTTCGTTCAGCTCCGAAGGATCCGGTGCGGCGAGGCCATATCGGTGCGCTGCTCCGCGGCTGTGATGTGGCGGATCCAGCGTCATCTCAACCGTGTTGGGCCGATCTCGCTGCTACCGGGAGCACACGGGGCTGAATGTTCCATGGATGCGTCTGAAACGAGGATGTCCTGCCGGCTGGGAGCTCTCGGAGCGGGGAGCTGCATGAGCGCGTGGAATGTGAGGATGATTCGCCGGATGGGTGCCCACGCGCGTTTCGGCTGCTCTCGTTCTGCCCGGCTTATTCAGCGGGGAAGAAATCCCGCCAACCTCCTGTATGTTGCAAGATCTGATAGAAACGGACTTTCCCTACAATCGGATACTCAGTCGACTCGCTTTGCGCTGATCAACGCCAGATCGGTTGGAAATAAAACTTTTATTTTGAAGGAATTCTTCCAGAACAATAGCCTGGATGTTTTATGCGCCACTGAATCATGGATCACCCATGGGGATTCGGCCGCAATAGTCAAACTGTTACCTCCTGGATGCTCCTTCATTAACATTCCAAGAGCACATCGCAGGGGCGGAGGTCTTTTGACTGTATTTAAATCAGATCTTATCTGCACACCGATTACCCCTCAGTCAACTCCATTATCCTTTGAATTGAGCAAATTTGAATTGGGTCCTTCTCCTACATTGTTATGTGCTCTCATTTACCGCCCACCACCTTACAATAAGGTTTTTCTTAACGAATTTGCAGCTTTTCTGGCTGAAGTCTCCTGTAGATACGGAAAAATACTCCTGCTTGGTGATTTTAATATTCACATCTGCTGCCCTGACAAACCTTTGGTAAGGGATTTCCTAGATCTCATTGACTCTTTTAGCTTCTCCCAACGTGTTAATGGCCCCACACATGGACATAAACACACACTTGACCTGGTTTTCTGTCATGAGCTGGAAATTTGTGATCTTGGCATTTTACCTGCGACTTTCAGATCACTCACCAGTCTTGTTTAACTTGAAATTCGACTATGCCCCTCGTATTGAATATTTCCGTCCCAGCTTCTCTCGCATAATCACACCCAATACTGCTGCAGATTTTGCCTCTGTTCTTACTCTGAACTCAGCTCCATATGATTCTACTGACGCATCTTCTGTATTTGAGGGATCACTTTGTGTGCTTGATTCATCCTGCCTGGCTGCTATGGATATTGTCGCTCCATTTAAATCAAGTCGAAAGAAATCCAAGCCAGACCCATGGCTGAACGAACAAACTCGTTCCTTGAGGCAAAATTGCAGGAGACTGGAACGTAAATGGATAAAAGACAGGCTTACTGTATCCTTCGAGGCCATGAGAGAGGCTTGGTCTCAGTACCAAAGAGCAGTCAGAGGCGCGAGAAATCGACTCTTTGCTAGCATTGTCACGGCTAATTCAAATAATCAAGGTGTGTTATATAAAACCATAAATGCAGTGCTTTCCCCAGTTCAAAAACTATTTTCCTCTGTGTCCAATGACTTGTGTAGCCAAATCCTGCAGTTTTTCTTAAATAAGATTACTGTAATCAGAGCTCAGATTCACCAAACCAACCATGTTCCTGATTCATTTACCCCCTCTTATGTGCAACTTCAAAGCTTTCAGCCCATCTCTTTGGCCTGTCTAGAAAAAACTGTTGCAGCCATGAAACCCTCTGGCTCCCCAGATGATGTTATCCCACCTCGACTCCTGAAAGAGGTGTTTCCTTTAGTTAGCCATAGCGTGCTAGGCATTATAAATAGTAGCTTGACATTGGCTGAAGTTCCTCGTGCCTTTAAACACGCTGTTCTACAACCAATCCTTAAAAAACCCGGCCTTGATCCCACCGATTACTCTAATCTACGACCAATTTCCAAATTACCGTTTTTATCTAAGGTCCTTGAGAAAATAGTCTATGCACAGTTGATGAAACATCTAAATGAATATCAGGTAATGGACACCTGTCAGTCTGGTTTTAGACAACAGCACAGCACTGAAACTGCTCACGTTCGGGTGTTTAATGACATTTTTCTGGCTTTAGACTCAGGTTTCCTTGTGGTTCTGGTACTTTTGGATCTATCTGCAGCATTCGACACGATCGATCATGACATTTTGATCACAAGACTTCACACTTGGGCTGGCATTTCAGGCACAGCCCTGGATTGGTTTAGGTCATACTTTTGTAACAGGTCTGCTAGGGTCATGCTGGATGGCTGTTCATCCGAGTCACAGCCTCTGCGTTGGGGTGTCCCACAAGGTTCAATTCTCGGCCCGTTACTGTTCAACCTCTATATACTGCCCTTAGGAGCCATTTTCAGAAAGCACGCTGTCTCTTACCATCTTTACGCTGACGACTGTCAAATCTACTTTTCATTTAAGCCAACTCAATCAACGAAAGTTCTGTCTGATTGTATCCTTGAGGTCAAGCAATGGCTAGCTGACAACTTCCTCCATCTTATTGACTCCAAAACTGACTTAATCGTTTTCAGTCCTAACAGTACCACGGCTACTCATCAACCTGCCCTCAACTATCTCTCACCTAATGTATCCTCTGTAATCTCCAACCTTGGAGTAAAAATGGACCAGGCTCTGAAGATGGATGCCCAGGTCAATAACACAGTTAAATCATGTTTTTACCAACTAAGACGCATCTCAAAACTAAAGCACATCCTGAGTGTACGTCTTCTGAAATCGGTGGTCCACACTTTTATCACCTCAAGGCTGGATTACTCTAACTCCTGCTTATACGGCATCAGTAAAGCAGCTCTCTCTAGACTTCAGCTGGTCCAGAATTCAGGGCTAGGTTGCTGACTGGAGCTGACAGAAGACAACACATTTCTCCAATTCTGAAATCTCTCCACTGGTTGCCTGTGCAGTTCAGGATAAACTTCAAAATTTTGCTTCTGACTTACAAATCCTTGAACCATCAAGCTCCTCCATATCTGTGTGAACTTGTCCATTACTACAACCCGCCGCGAGCTCTCAGGTCTGAAGATAAGCTCCTCCTAGCTGTTCCCAATGCACGTTTAAAAAGCCGTGGAGAAAGGGCTTTCTCTGTCTGTGCACCGAAGCTGTGGAACGCATTACCACTGCTAGTGAGGCTAGCACCAACAGCTAGCATTTTTAAATCACGCCTGAAAACTCACTACTTCAACCTAGCTTATACCACATAATTATGGACCATCACTTACATCTGCACTGTTTAAAAATGGACTTTACAATATCAACTTCCGTACTATTGAGGTTCTTTTTTTATTTTTTATGTTTTTCTAATTTTTTATTCTCCCTGTGTCTTATTGATTTTTAGCTGTTAGTTTTTGGGAATTTTGTTGTATTTCCTTTTCATCTTTTATCTGTGTTCGACATGTTTGTATAACGCCGGTTTAATTAACTAACATTTTTAGTGTACAGCGCCTTGTTTGGTTGTAATGCCTTGTGAATGCGCTTTATAAATAAAATTGGATTGGATTGGATTCCGGTGCTACTAAGCAGAGACTAGCTCTAGTAATGGCAGGTTACTGACATACACATCTTAGTTGAGCTTTGGCGACATGTTAGTCAGAAAATCGAGCTTAGGGTCTCCAAAAACCTAGCAGTGGCCCTGTCTCAGTGACACTATGCAGGGGGGATTTGGCATTTCATTTTTCTTGGCGTCTGGAAAAACATTTCCTTTTGCACCCCTTTATTTGACTTTCTGCCCCCTTTATTTTGGTCCAGGATCATTACTGGGCTGGCCCTATTAAAAACGTTCTACACCCCTGCTTAGTAGATTTAATGAAGTATTTTGAAGCCAGTATAAAAATGACTGAAACACAAATTTACATATTTGGCATTACTGACCAATATCTTTGATTTAATTTATTTGTTAAGAACATCAAGATGCATTACAGTGAACATTATAATAAAGTACATTTTTCTAGTGCAGAGAGGAGACAACCCATAGAAGCACTGATTTGATCTCATTTCAGAGAAAAATAGAACAGGTCAGATGCACCTAATAAATACAATTACTAACAAATGCAGGAATCTGTTTCTTTGCGTCATTTTTCTGATGCTGAAAATATTGCTAATGTGGATCAAAGGAGATACGCAGATGAATGCACCTCTTATTTATTATTTGGAAATTAGTGGGTGTGGTTTACATCAATAGAGCTCCGGAAATTGACGTCACATCTCCCAGCATGCAACAGTTCAAATCGAAACGGCGCCATATTGGCAGGCAGAAGCATGCAGCTGGACTATTTGTTATTGTCAGAAAACTCAATCCAACGGGAAATATGGTAGATTCCTGTTGTGCCCCAGGATGCAGAACAGACGCGGATGACATAAGGAATGAGCCATCTACAGGATTCCCCAAGATCCGGAGCGCCGCAAACGTTGGATCATTGTAATAAAACGAGCTAGTGACCGGGCTAAAATGAAACTGTGGGATCCCGAGAGTAAATGTTTTTGCTTATGCAGCGACCGCTTCATATCAGGTACTTAAACCAACGTTTCCTCAACTGTGTATGGTGTTTATTTTAAATGCTTTTATTACGATTCTTAGTGGGCTTCCTAAACTTATTTTGGCGTGGCTTTTTCTGTCTTATTACTCATAGCAACAAGTAAACATCACGTAAAACATTGCCTCGTGAGTTCTGCGTGCTGCCGTTTACGTGTTTTATGATCACAGCAATTAACCGGCTAAGCTGTATTTAATTTTTAAGCAATGGTTGATCAATTGTCAGATCACACATAAAAAACACTTTGGATTGCTATTATCTGTCTCACCGAGACAGATCTCAGACAGATCCTGAGACGCTCCTGCCTGACATGTTTATTCTATTCACGGAAAAAAAATCAGACTAGTGATTTCTCTTGGCGTTCAGTTTATACATTCAAACAGCACAGCACTCTATTTATACTACTTACATGTAAATCTATATGTGTCCATCCATCCATCCATTTTCATCCGCTTATCTGGAGTCGGGTTGCGGGGGCAGTAGCATCGAGAGGCCCAGACTTCCCTCTCCCCAGCCACTTGGGCCAGCTCCTCCGGGGAATCCCAAGGGGTTCCCCGGCCAGGTCCGGTAAGAAGTCCGCTCCGACAGCTTCTGGTGTTCTTAAAAAGTATCCCAGGGGCACGGTAAGGGTCGGAGATGTTTAGTCTATTTAATTTCTGACTATATAAAACGATTTCTTCGGTTTTAAAGTGTGAAGTAAACTCCGACGAAGTAAAATCCAAGCCGTTCCCGTTCATTTTGTTTACATTTGTTGCCTGCCAACATGGTGTCTACTCTCTGAGAGTCACGTGATGTCCGGAGCTCTATACATTATTTTAAATCTGAAATTAATATGGATTGATCAGAAGTTGCTATGTGTATTGTTTATTCGAAAACTATTTACAGAGCAGCCTCAGAATTGAGATTAAATATGTTTGATCACAATAGTAAAGGAACTATTACAGAACAAATTTTTCAATAAAATCAGAACATTAATGTTTAAGTGCATGGATTAATACATCTGAACTCATGCAGTAGGAACTAGGACATATGAAATACTAGAACCAGACACAACTTTTTAAAATTTTTTTATTTTAATTTGATTGAACTGATTTTTTCCTAACGTTGTTGGCATTTTTCCCCACACAGTTAAACAAAACAATGTTGATTAAGGTGTGTGTGAGTGTGTGAATGAGTGAGTGTGAGAGTGAGTGAGCAACACAACATATGAACTTGCACCTTCTCTGATATTACTGAGCAGAGAACCTCTCATACCAGTGGTGTTCTGCTGATGAATGTATGAGTGTGTATAACGAGTGGAAAACCTGGGGAAGTGCAGCGGTTTGGTGAGACTGACCTCCTTGGTTTCAGAGTGTTATTAGCTGAGTTTTTCAGACAAATGCGAGAAAACCACCTCATTAATTAGGCCCGAGCAGCGAAAGCGCTGCGAAGGCCTCTTGTTTTTGCTCTGTTTATTATTTTTCTTTATTATTATTTTTTGTTATTCTCGTGCCCCTTTGAACGGCTTTTTGGGGACCTTAGCATACCCCAAAACTCACAATATTTTGCAAACTTGTCAGGCCTGGTGAAAAATTTGATATTTTAAAGGTCCCAAAAAAATCGCACAGAAAATGACTGAACAGCGCCCCCTAGAAAGTGAAAAAAAACCCTCTCCATAAAGCTTAGTTTATCGTACAGTTATGAAATTTGGTACACTTGTAGTACTCAATAGTCCGCACAGAAAAGTCTCTTGCAAGCATGGTCAATATCAAACAGGAAGTCGGCCATTTTGGGTTGAAATGGCGATTTTTTGCCGTTTTTGCCGTTTTTAGGGTCCGTTGCTGATTGGATTGCTCGATCATTTTTCGCACGATCGTCTCAAAAATTGTGTAAAATTGCTAAGAAGGGATGGGCGAACAAAATGAGATGAGAATTCTGAGTTTTCGTATATGTTGAAGGGGCGGGGCCAGGCCTCGAAGTTTGACTACTCGCCAAAAATATTTAAATTGCTATAACTTCATAACTGAATAGAATAGAGTTACCAAACTTTCTGTGGTCATTCGTCATCCACCCACAAAGTTAATTGAATGGTCGGATGATGACATCACACAAGCCCCGCCCCCTCAGGACCAAAAAGATCAAGTTTTACTGTGAAAGGTCCCAAATTGCCCCATTTCACTTAATCACCACAAATTTGTAGCTGGTAACTCAAGACAAGTGGGGGTTGCTTGGCGTCACTTTATGGGAGTTTTCGGCAGAGGGCGGGGCTGTGGCGGCGCGGCGAATTCAGGCGTACCGCCGTGGCCTTACGTTTGCCTCCCATTTCGTCATTTCCAAAGATATCGTCACGAAACTTCTTGTGAGTGATCCTAGTCCGGCCCCCCAAAAGATCTAATGTGAACATCTGGTGGGCGTGGCCTATTTTCTGAAATAGCGCCCCCTAGGACCATTAAAACTGTCAGCCCCAAGCCATGCTTTGACTGAGGATTACGAAATTTGGTACACTAATGTGGTGTCTCAGGACCTACAAAAAAGTCTCTTGGAGCCAAGTGCAAAGTCGCACAGGAAGTCGGCCATTTTGGTCCAAGTGCGCGATTTAGTGGTTTTCACACACGTTGTTTGGAGAGTGATACTCCGTCGCCCTTTTCACCAATCACTTTCAAACTTCTGCTATATAGTCTTAAGACATAGAGGAAAAAATTCAACCGTCGGATTTTAAATAAGTATAAAGGTGTGGGCGTGGCTAAGCCTCAAACTTTGACCTTTCGCCACGCCACTCTTTTTTTCACAGCTCCTTATTGGACTCCTTTTACCCAATCACCAGGAATCTCTGGTAAATAGCAGCAGGCAAGTTGAGGTCACTTGGTCTCCAGTACTGGAAGGTTTTGAAAAAAGGCGGGGCTTTGGGAGCATGGCGAAATTCGCCATCACGCCATGGAAATACGTTTGCCTCTCATTTCTTCATTTATCGTGATATCACCTCGACCATTGTTGTGAGTGATCCTAGTCTGACCCCCAATAGAAAAGGTCAGCTTAAGTTTGTGGGCGTGGCCTATTTTCTGTATTAGCGCCCCCTAGGACCATTAAAACTGTCAGCCCCAAGCCATGCTTTGACTGAGGATTACGAAATTTGGTACACTAATGTGGTGTCTCAGGACCTACAAAAAAGTCTCTTGGAGCCAAGTGCAAAGTCGCACAGGAAGTCAGCCATTTTGGTCCAAGTGCGCGATTTAGTGGTTTTCACACACGTTGTTTGGAGAGTGATGCTCCGTCGCCCTTTTCACCAATCGCCTTCGAGCTTCTGCTATATACTCTTAAGACATAGAGGAAAAAATTCAACCGTCGGATTTTAAATAAGTATAAAGGTGTGGGCGTGGCTAAGCCTCAAACTTTGACCTTTCGCCACGCCACTCTTTTTTTCACAGCTCCCTATTGGACTCCTTTTACCCAATCACCTGGAATCTCTGGTAAATAGCAGCTGACAAGTTGAGGTTACTTTGTCTCCAGTACTGGCAGGTTTTGAAAAAAGGCGGGGCTTTGGGAGCATGGCGAAAATCGCCATCACGCCATGGAAATACGTTTGCCTCTCATTTCTTCATTTATCGTGATATCACCTCGACCATTGTTGTGAGTGATCCTAGTCTGACCCCCAATAGAAAAGGTCAGCTTAAGTTTGTGGGCGTGGCCTATTTTCTGTATTAGCGCCCCCTAGGACCATTAAAACTGTCAGCCCCAAGCCATGCTTTGACTGAGGATTACGAAATTTGGTACACTAATGTGGTGTCTCAGGACCTACAAAAAAGTCTCTTGGAGCCAAGTGCAAAGTCGCACAGGAAGTCAGCCATTTTGGTCCAAGTGCGCGATTTAGTGGTTTTCACACACGTTGTTTGGAGAGTGATGCTCCGTCGCCCTTTTCACCAATCACCTTCAAACTTCTGCTATATACTCTTAAGACAAAGAGGAAAAAATTCAACCGTCGGATTTTTCAAAAGTTTAACGGTGTGGGCGTGGCTAAGCCTCAAACTTTGACCTGTCGCCACGCCACTCATTTTTTCACAGCTCCCTACTGGACTCCTTTTACCCAATCAGCAGGAATCTCTGGCAAACAGCAGTAGACAACTTGAGGTCACTTGGTATCCAGTACTGGCAGGTTTCAAAAAAAGGCGGGGCTTCAGGAGCATGGCGAAAATCGCCATCACGCCATGGAAGTATGTTTGCCTCTCATTTCTTCAGTTATCGTGATATTGCTACGAAACTTCTGGTGCGTGATCCTAGTCTGACCCCCAAGCGACATAGATATCTGAATTTAGTGGGCGTGGCCTATTTTCTTAAATAGCGCCCCCTAGGACCATTTAAACTAATAGCCCCAAGCTATGCTTTGACTGAGGATTACGAAATTTGGTACACTAATGTGGTGTCTCAGGACCTACAAAAAAGTCTCTTGGAGCCAAGCGCAAAGTCGCACAGGAAGTCGGCCATTTTGGTCCAAGTGCGCGATTTAGTGGTTTTCGCACACGTTGTTTGGAGAGTGATGCTCCGTCGCCTTTTTCACCAATCTCCTTCAAACTTCTGCTATATACTCTTAAGACATAGGGGAAAAAATTCAACCGTCGGATTTTTCAAAAGTTGAAAGATGTGGGCGTGGCTAAGCCTCAAACTTTGACCTGTCGCCACGCCACTCTTTTTTTCACAGCTCCCTACTGGACTCCTTTTACCCAAACACCAGGATTCTGTGGCAAACAGCAGTAGACAAGTTGAGGTTACTTTGTCTCCAGTACTGGCAGGTTTTGAAAAAAGGCGGGGCTTTGGGAGCATGGCGAAAATCGCCATCACGCCATGGAAATACGTTTGCCTCTCATTTCTTAAGTTATCGAGATATCACCTCGAAATTTGTTGTGAGTGATCCTAGTCTGACCCCCAATAGAAATGGACAGCTAAAATTTGTGGGCGTGGCCATTTTTCTGAAATAGCGCCCCCTAGGACCATTAAAACTGTCAGCCCCTAGCCATTCTTTGACTGAGGATTACGAAATTTGGTACACTAATGAGGTGTCTCCGGACCTACAAAAAAGTCTCTTGGAGCCAAGTGCAAAGTCGCACAGGAAGTCGGGCATTTTGGTCCAAGTACGCGATTTAGTTGTTTTGGCACACGTTGTTTGGAGAGTGATGCTCCGTTGCCCTTTTCACCAATCGCCTTCAAACTTCTGCTATTTACTCTTAAGACATAGGAGAAAAAATTCAACCGTCGGATTTTTCAAAAGTTGAAAGGTGTGGGCGTGGCTAAGTCTCAAACTTTGACCTTTCGCCATTACTTTACTTGACTTAATAACTCCCATGTGCATGATCAGATCTTTTTCGAACTTTGTCTGTGTGATCATTGACCATATCTTTAAACAATGACAATGTGGACAGCTGACATCACCTAAGCCCCGCCCCCTGAATACAGGAAGTCTATTGTTTTATGCTGAAATGCCCATATTTGTCCCCTCTAATTTAGTCAACATGACACTAAGGTCATGCACGGTCTTCATGATGCTGTAATGACCATTCAGATCTGATAGCTTTCCAGATAGGGAGGGGCTTTGATGCCATGGCGAATTCTGGCGTAACGCCGTAACCTTACAATTCAATTTAATGGTGAGCTCAGAGGGGATGCTGAGTCAGGGTGAGGTGCGGACGAGGAGGCCATTTGCGGTTTCTGGTGTCGGGGTGGTTGACGTTTCTGTTCTGCCAGACGTGCCCTGGTGCCCCGGGCTGCCGGCCAGGCCGGAGCGGCGCGGAGCTGCGAGGGCCGAACGACGCTGCTTGCAGCTTTAATTTGGTTTGTTTTTTCTCTACAAAATATTCATGTTACAATATTGTTAAAGTGACACTAAACTTTTTCCTGCTTCTCTACCCTACTGGTTGAAAGTGGAATTACAGCCATTATACACTACCCTACAGCAGCCTGCTGTAGCTATCTAACAAAGAGGCAACACTGAGCCAACTAATACTAAATAAGCCACAAATTAATAAGCTCCACACTGTTGGACAAAAACTGCTCTAGTTACTATTCTTACTTTTCTTCCCAGTCTCAAAATATAATCATCCTGGGCAACTTCATTATGCATGTGGACAATATTAATGACACACACTTTCATGGATTTTATCAATATGTTTATCAATAACCCATTTCCTGTAGTTGGAGAGAGAAGGAGACAATGATCAGACCAGTCAAACAGTTATAACTGTGGCACACTGCACAAGTCATAATGCTCTGAAAATCTGTTCAGAGTTTATTTATATAGAGATTGTGTCTGTGTGTGGGAAGTCAAGAATGTGTGTGTGTGTGTGTGTGTGTGTGTGTGTGTGTGTGTGTCTGAATAAGTGAGCATGCAAAGAGGCATAGAGCAATACATTTACATTCAGTTAATTGAGTCCATGTTCAAGAATTAATAAACATAAATTTTTCCATAACATTCCCTCCTGTTTATCCGAATAGGATAATCAAAACAAAGGGAAGCAACAAAACAAAACAGAACCAAATAAGGAATTTTATCCACTTCCATAACATGTCACCATCTACTATCACGACTTAAAGAATAGGGAACGGGTAAACCCAGGAAAGGTGATCATACTCAAGACAAAAAATGATAAGCATCAAAACAAGAAAAATAAGTCAAGTGATAAACACTACGATCAGATATAAAAGTTTCAGAATGAACACGATGAAGTGAGAACACAGTATGAGGTGCTGCAATTATTTGTCTATTGCGGATTGTAATCTCAATCCTGTTAACTTGTCCAAAGAATCATGCCATACAAAGTGTAATACAAAAATCAGCTAAATAAGAACAAAGAAGGTAATAAACATGATAAGGCAAACACAACTGACAATAATATCTTACAGCAGTTCACAGAGTTCGCATGCGTTGGAGCAAGAAAAGTGCATAAAAACACAATAATCCAAGCTCCGTTTGCTCACCTGTTCAAGGCAGAGACCTGCACCTCTCTCTGTCGGAGCTGAGGGAGGCGTTCATCAGTGAGACTCCTGTGGTGTTTTTGTTCATCTTCATCAGACAACAGTTGCTCTCACAGGTTTGTGCTGCTGAACATGGAGAGCATTTGAGCAGCTTGAGCTGGGCCCATGTGTCGAGCAGGACAGATAGAAACAGCAACAGCCACGAACTCTGACTTGAGCGTGTTACTTCACTGGAATTGAAATCCGTCTGGTGGCTGGTGTGCTTTCTATGTCCGCTGTGACCACCAAACAGGTTACGGAACTGTTGGAATCCATTTCTGGGCTTCTAAGTTGACAAAGCACCGAATAAAGTTGGTGCAGAGTAAATCTGGCGCCGAGTAAACTGGGCGCCGAGGAAAATTAGTGTTTTCAGATCGTCCCAGACTGAGGAGGGTAACGCTGCAGACGCCGATACTATTGGCACAGATGCAAATGACTGTAAACCGAAAGGGAGGGCGCTTCGACTGACACGTTGACGCCACAAAGCACCATGGGATTTCTAGTCTTTGTAGCAAAATGAGCTGGTGGGCAACTCTGGTTCAAGGGGAAAAACCGATCTTAGGCCTAATTAATCGATTTTACAAAATTTAAATGAAATCAATCCTAAATCAATGAAGTCAATTTTTTTACCCAGCCCTAATGTTAACCATGCTGATGGGTGTTATTTTGTCGCTATTTAGCTCTTCATTGACAACCAATAGATAAACACAACGGGGATGTGCTGGCTTCTTGTCCTCCAGCCTGGGGCTGCATGGGGTCCATACAGATATGTTTCAACTAGGAATTCAACAAATTTAGCTACCAAAAGTTTTCGGCTGAAAATAACCCAAAAGTGTATATTTGGTTTTCGGCCGAAATGCCTAAAATACCAAAACACATCTACCGTGTCTGCCCGGCTTTTTGTCTTCTACGTGTCTGTCACTATTAGCTGTGTCCTACACCCACCATGTCACGGAGAACATGGTAAAACAAGCTCTGGAAGCGTGTCTACTCTCGTGAAGCACACAGACTGTTGCAGCAGCTGCAGCTAATATATAATAATATTACCCTCTGTGTGCTCTGCTCCTCGCCTTCTCGCCTCCTCTTCTCTGTCGGGAGTTTCCTGACGGGGCGCTTTTCAAACTTTGTAAACTCTGAAAATTTCCATAGAAACACCCATAAGTGTTGCTCAGATTGAAGTCACACTTCTCCACTATCTTCTGGTGTAAAGTCATAACTTCATGACGGGTGATATTTGCAACCGTGGCTCTGGAATGGAGTTGTCTTCTTTAATTAACCTCGTTATCGAGGAATTATTTTATTCACTTATAATTTATTATTATTGCATTTGCACAAGTGTGGTCAAGGGAAACACCTTATTTTGAGTTTTAATTTATATTGTGCATTGTCGTCAGTGCTAAATATATATTCATGGTTTTGTAATTGACTTATTGCAATGCCTTGATTTTAGTGAGGCTGGCGCTCATCGTAGCCATAAACGCTATGATTCTAATTATTGACATAATCGTTTATTTCACTGTTTCGGCTTTAGGCTTTCGTTTCCTAATTTTCGGTTTTCGACTGAGAATTTTGTTTTCGGTGCACCCCTAGTTTCAACCTGCATTTACAGAAAATTTGCTCTTAAATGGGAGAAAGCAGTTCTTGGCAAACACCATTTCTGGCCCAGAAATGAGCTATTGCTAGCTTAAGCACCGATCTGAAACCAGAAACCAGTGCTTTAGTTAACGAAAATCACTACATCAAGCCCTGGCACTGGAACCAGCACAGTAAAAATAAACAAATAAACGCCCTTTGACCATCGAAATTATTTTTTTTTACTCTCGAAGTACAAAGTCTTATTGCCTAATCCTCCTTCAGTGATCAAACATTCAGCCTGTTTTCTTTTTCAGGGACTCGGTTGATTTGGACAACCCCGGAGAGGAAGCCAAGGCCAAACAGCTGCTTGACAGCCTGGTGGCTGAGCTGCTGAGGAAAGCTCAGCTTCAGGAAGGAGAAGATGGATTCCTCCTGAAGATCAAGCTGGGTCATTCTGCCAACCAGCTTAAGGTACCAGTGATCAGCTGCCAACACTTTAAAAGAAATGACTACCGTATTTTCCGGAGTATAAGTCTCTCCGGATTATAAGTCGCACCAGCCATAAAATGTATATAATGAGTAAGAAAAAAACATATATTAGTCGCACTGGACTATAAGTCGCATTTTGGGGGAAATTTTATTATTTTTCTTACAAAATCTGAGACCAAGCATTTCACATTGCAAGTTAAGTACTGGTAACAATAACAGAATAAACAACCAGGGCGCAACAGTGGATGTCTCCAGCAGAGGATGGCGGTGTTTCAAACCCTCCCAGCGGGCGGGGAGAGCGCCCGTAGCACCCCGCCACAGGCTGCAGCAGGCTATGGCGGTGTTTGAAACCCTCCTAGCGGGGCAGAGGAGCTGAAATCTGGTCCGGAGCCGGCCCGCAGCAGCGCAGTATACATAATTTGGTATTTAAGTCACTTTGGTATATAAGTCGCTGGACCAGCCAGACTATGAAAAAAAGGTGTGACTTATAGTCCAGAAAATACGGTATTTGTGTAACCCCTTAGTGACTGGATTCATTTTGTTTCATTTAATATAACGCCAGTTCAAAACACGAACCATCTCAAAGCAAGTTTTTTGTCATTAATGTTTTTAATGAGGTGGCGGTGGCACAGGAGTTAAATGCTTGCCCTGTCATTCGAAAGGTTGCAGGTTCAAGCCCTGCTCAGTCTGTCGCTGTCATTGTGCTCTTGGGCCAGACACTTAACCCCCCCTGACCTGCTGGTGGTGGTCAGAGGGACCGGTGGCGCCAGTGCTCGGCAGCCTCGCCTTTTGTCAGTGCGCCCCAGGGAAGCTGTGGCTACATCGTAGCTCATCCCCACCAGTGTGTTATTGTGTGTGTGAATGGGTGAATGATTGTGTTGTAAAGTGCCTTGGGGGGTTCCAGGACTCTAGGAGGCGCTATATCAAATACAGGCCATTTACCATTTTCATAGGTAGTTTTAACAATATATCAACACATCAAGCATTCAACAGCAATTGTCCTGTTTATGTCGTACTATCATGATCTACCTTCCCACCCCTTCCTCCGTGTCCATCAGTCAGTACATCCCACTCTGGTCGAGAGGGTGCTCGCTGCAGAACTACAAAGGCGGAGCTGCACCATAAGGTGGAGCTGCACCAGAGTCAGCCCCGCCCATTCACGCAAACTCAGCCCCGCCCACTGACTTCTTCTGTTTTTGTTTTTCAACTTTAGCGCAAACTAACCTGACCCACATGAATTACGGCTGTTACTAGTTTACAGTCGTTAATGCTATGTTCTATGCTTCAATTAAACAAGATGAATATAACTTGCTACATGACAAAGCCTGAATATATCCCCAAATGAAAAGGTTTCTTTTAGCAAATACCCGCCCACAGCCGCTCCAACAAAACCCGCCTACAACAGCATGTAAGGCTATTGTGTGCGGGTTCTGGTAGTGCTGTGGCGAGATCGTCTGAGTTAAGATTTGCTTTCCCCTCAGCTGATGCCGGTTCGACTCTCGGTGGGGTCTGTAACGATCTATTTAACCAGCTGAAACATTTAATTTGTTCATATTTTAGTTGTAATGTTTTTTTTTCTGCAAAATATTTATGTCTCTAAAAGTTCTTTCAATTTGGTCGTTCCTAAACAGCATTTTAGTTGAAACTCTGCTCACAAATGGACTCACACTGGCTAAATAAACAAATAAATAAATAAACACATTAGTCATTATATTGTAAACGGTATACCAATAAATTGTTGTAAACATAGAACTGGCAAGTGTTGCTAGAAAAGAAGAAAAAGGGTTATAAACTACTGTTAATCTGCCGCTACTGGGAGGCGAACCTGCGCAATACTGCATGCCAATCTGACTCCATAACCACTTCACCGCTGCATCTGATAAAATGGAAGTGGCGTCACATGTAATTGTGCCATCCAGAGTGTCTCTGAGATAGGATGTATGGTTTTTCCGGCAGTGTCTCAGTAGAAGTCATTTCAGAAATAATTTGTCAGAAAATTCACAGAATATCCAGATTTGAGAACCAAGACCAGACCCGCTTCGGGGGAGGAGACCAAATAGAAGCTGAGATGGGAGGAAAATGCATGAATGAGGCCAAAAATGGCTTTGGCGTGTTTCTTATGAGGAAATGACAATTTAACATGATAAAAGTTCCAAAAGTTAGATTTTTAATAATGGAACCTTTACAAAAACTGTTCTATTAACTTCTCAACTCCGTCCTCAATCTTGCATTTTAGATCTCTCCATGATTGATGTCAAGTTGTTGTTATTGTTGTTGTTAGCCTCAAGGGCAACATGCCGATTATCCCTTGTAAGTCGCTTTGGACAAAAGCGTCTGCTAAATACATAAACATAGATGATATTAGCTATAACACCCTCTTTGGTCCCAGAATGCTATCAAGTAGGGCTGCAACAACGAATCGATAAATTCGATGAAAATCGATTACTAAAAGCGTTGGCAACGAATTGCGTCATCGATTCGTTGTGTCGCACAACTCTTCCAAAAGCGCCCCCCCTTCCCGCCCGCCGTTGCGCGCAGACCAGAGCAAGTCAGATCAGCGCGAGGGAGAGCCGGCAGATCAGCGTGAGGGAGAGCCTGCAGACTTGCGCTGCTGCGAACCGGTTCTGCATTGTTGCGCAGCGATCCAGGCAGCTGCTTCCAGCACACGGTCCATTCTCAAAGTGGTGCAACCAAAAAACTATAATTAACACACGATGGTTCATGTCTGCACATGTTCTCTATTTTCTGTCTTATTTGTGCCTGAAGCTCGCTACTGCGGAGCCCATCACCTGTGCTGCGGTGATGTCACCTCACGCAGCATCGAAACGCGCTCTGCGCTTTTCGGTCAGGAGATCCCTTTGATCTGCTCAGAAGTAACTGATGAGGTGAAAAGGTAAGAATCCAGGCAACAGATTTTCTGGAGAATTAAGAGGAGATGCAGGAAGATGAGAGACAGACAGGACAGGAAAATAGTTAAATAAAAACAAGAAAACAAAGTAAAATGTAGGTAGATTTATCTCCACTACACGTTTTTACCAGTAAAAAACAATAAGTTATACACATGTCATATTTATACATCTGATACAATTCAGATCACCTTCAACACTCAGTCACACACCCAGGGCCGTATCAAGACATTTTGGGGGCCAAGGCAAAATGCTGCTTTTCTAAACTTGCAAAAAGTAACTAAACCACCTGAAAGCCACTATTTGTGGATTCTCTGAAAGTTTCCATGGAGTGTGTGACAACTTATTTTATCATTGATCCTATCGTCCAATCTCGCAGCTGAAACAAGCATCCTTAATAATCTGTGCACAGGAAGCGTACCGATGCTGTAGTAAAACAAAAGGTATAATAATTTATTATTAATAAAACCTTGTTGCAGCACTAAAGCAGAAAAATGAGATTTTGCATTAAATATGCAAAATATTTACATATGAATTGTTTTAGAGCCCTTTTATCTGCAGAATCTGATATTAATTTACTTCTTACAAAAAAATGGGTCCCAACATGGTTTGTGTGGCGTTGCCATAGTGTGACGTCATAGGCACAGATCCCCTGTCCTCTTGTTTGGAAATGGAAATATGATCACCCTATATTAAACAAACTGTCGACCCGGGCTTTTGCGCTGCACAGAGACGCTTCGCTGCCTACGACTGAACGTCAGTTGAGAGTCAGTCTCATGCAGACTGACCAATGAAGAGAGGGCCTCAAGTTAAGACCCTCTCCTCATTGGTCAGTCCACACGAGGTGGGTCAAAGGTTACTCTGGGCAGGTTACGTGTTGTCAGGCATTCAAGTATTGAGTATATTTACTGCATATTACAGTAAAATATTCTGTATGTGACCACATTATGGTGATCCTCGGGTCGTGATGATGGAGCCCTTGAATATTGTTGCCCAGGGTACAACAAAGTGTTAATCTGGCCCTGGTTCCGCCGTCACATTCCCGCAGGAACTGGTTGATCACACCGGGGCCAGACTACTAGCATGTGGTTTTACAACCACAATGTCCTCAGAAGCAAAAACGCTTTTAAAAGGGAGGGAGGAGTCCTAACTGTTGCTGCAGGCGTGTTGTGTGAGAGTGCAGTTATATACTGGTTCATATATTTTTGGGTTCAGTTGCTTTCATGTGGCCTAATGTGAGTCTATTTGGGATCATTGGAATGATCAGCAGCATTTCTTGATGTGACTTTATGGCAGTTGCCCAGGGCATCATCGCAAGGAGGATGGCATTCCTTTGCTTTTGTTTTATTTGGTATTTTTCCAGTCATTTTTGGAAATAGTGATTAATTTTGATTAATTCACAGCCTATGTTTAATTACAGTTAAAATAAATGTCAACAGATGAGATCAAACAAAACAGATGAGAATTGCCCTTAAGCTGTTTAACTTGGACCAAGCATTTTAGGTCACCGATAGATGTTGCTTAGGGTCTCTGTCTATACACCTTATAAGACAATTTAGGTGATGGCATGTTGTTTTTCTGCTATTGAACTGTTTTCTAATAATGTTGTGTTAAATAAAGTGAAGGAAGGAGAGAAATAACGTTTCCCTAGCAGTTTTTAAAAATTTCCCCATGTAATCCGATTAATCGATTAATCAGGTCGAGACCCCATCCGATTCATCGATTATCCAAATAATCGTTTGTTGCAGCCCTACTATCAAGTCTGACAACTGGAAGGAATTGGACTGACTCTGATGGAATGGGCGGGGCTGACTCTGGTGCAGCTCCGCCTTTATGGTTCGGCAGCGAGCACCACTTGCTCTAGTCTGCAAATAGTCTCCTATAGTTACTTATTTAAGGTGAACTATGTCGTTTGACAGTAAAACAATCACAAAACAGTCCCATGTGTCCATCACATTGCAGACAAGAACAAGATCTCCTTTTAGCTGGCTGGAGGAATGCCAGGTATCCTGTTTTCAAAAATGGCCGGGTCGTGACGGCCTTTCTGTTAACAGCGCCCACATATTCTTCCTGGTCACAGAGCCAATCATATTTGAGCCTGGCGTGTTACGTCCTGGTTGCCTAATCTCTCAACACCACCGCTGTTTCCTTTCGTTATTGGCCTCCACTCTCCACCAGCAGCTATCTCCAGCCACAAGGAGCCTTTTTCCTCCGGGGTTAGTTGAGAACTGAAGCCAGCACACAAAGCGGTACAGAAGGATTTTATTGTAAACATAGAAGCCTCCATCCTGCCCAATGACTGAAGAACAACAGGAGAACTAAAACAAAGCTAAACTATGGAAACTATGTTTGGACCAGATCAACTTCAGGAGGCATGCGGAGTTCTCCTAGACAGGTAAGAACTAGTATTTTGTTGTTTGGCCAAACAAAACAGCAGACGGCATTGTGTTACTCATGAAGCTAAAAACTAACTAGCGTCAATGCTAGCAGCAATTAGTTTGCATTTTTTACTTTTTGGTGAGTGTGTGTTTACGTTTTGTGTTTATTTTTTTTACAGAATGTCTGCTGACATGTGAAGAGTGTTCAAATACTCAGTATTTATAACCTCCAAGCGCCCCGGTATCAGCCCCGCTGTCAGCGGCCTTCGCGGCCCGCCGCCCTGGGACTGAGGCTCCGCTGTGCGGCTCGGCGCCGCTCAACACCACAGCTTTTCCTGTCCTGTTGTGGGTAAGGAGAGGTTTTTGGGTGGTGGTAAGATGGGAAACACTACAAATTATGCTACCTGTGTACAATGTTGGTTTATTTTATTACATAAGTATTGGCTGACATTAAACACCATATATTTGTAAATTTTGTTGTTTGTTTTCATAAATTAGCGTTTTATTACCGTAAATAAATAATAGCTCCTTAAAATGAAAATGATCAGTAAATCACTACTGTGGACACAACAAACAGGATTTATAATCGCCAGTATTTTATTGAATTGTCTACCTGTTGCCAAATTCTAGTTACTGCTAAGGTAAATGCTGTCTTTGTATCACGTTTATCAGTGACAGGGCTGTACGTTGGCATCTGTAGCTTATAGCACTGGAGCTACGAGGTCGTAGGTGTTGTAGCACCAGCATAAAAACTTGTGTTACAATCTCCTAAAACCAAAAGTAGTTCTTAAAATCACTTAGACACGGACACACACCAGTAGTGCATATAATAAAACACAATAACATCCACCAGAGCAGATTCCTGGTAGCGTGAGTCTAACTCACATACTTGACAATAAAGCTGATTCTGAAATATCTTCAGACATTCTTGTCGGTGTCATTTCAAAAAGAACATTTTCTTTCATTCAATTGAATGTAGATGTGTTCATTATAGAGGTCCGTCCTCAACGGCGTAGACGTAGAAGAGTAGACACCACGCCGATCACTCCTGTGTAAGATAGTCGCGTTTGGTGTTCTACTTTTATAAACTGTATGGTTAACAGGATGTTTAGCTAAGGCTTTAGCTCCGTGGAGATCTGGAGCTCTCAGACTAGAGTACCGTTCATAAACCCGTTCACACGCCAGGACGAGAGCTCACTTTATTATTCATCAGTAAACAAAATACGTGCGAGTTTGGGTTACGTTCACAAAAACAACAAGTTAACGATTGATCGTTAGATGAACGTGTTCGAGTACAACACCACCGTGTTGTACTTATCAACCTTCTGGGTTTGGTGCAGGTTGTGTTTTTGTGACTTCTTGTTTGTTTTTCTGTTAAAGGTATAAAATAGGACTGCAGCTATTTTAGTATTTGAATATTATTGAATCTGCTGATTAATGGAATATTCCATTTGACATGTTTCAAGTGCAACAAGACCATGGTCTGCTGCTAAATATATGAAATAAAACTACAGAATGATGAGGCTGAAATGTCAGACTTGTTATAAAAGGTTCCATAGGGAGCCTAAGTCTCCTCTCTTTCTGGTCGGCTCATGGGTTCTCAGAAGAATGAAAAAGTGAAAGCAAGTCAACGAGGCTAAAAGGGTTATTTTCTAATCCGCTTTGCCTTATGCCCTGGATTGCACATCTATTGTACTTATATTTAAATGAAAACTAATGATGGGTGTTTTGACCGCACCAGTCACGTACTTTGAGATTTATCAGCTTGTAAAAGTTTGTAATTAGAATGACTACAAATCCAACGTCGGCATGTTGCATATATGACGTCACCACATAAGCTCCTCTCCCCTAGCGTAGCTGCTACTTGCCACATGACCAGATTCACGGTGGCTTTTTCCTCCTGAAGGAAGGATTTTAAGTTTGCTGAACTTACAGCCATTTTCCCTCACTGTTCTCCGTGTCTGGTTCGATGACTTCACTTTCCTGAAGCGCATTTATAGTCCTGGACTTACTTTCACACAAAACCTAAAATAGCGTTTCCCCCTGTTCGAAAATAAGCAGGTTCTTGGTATTAAAATGCATCTTTAAAATTCACGGACATCACATGTGAAATCCATGGCACATAACAAGCGGAATTAGAAACTAGTGTTTTTAGTAGCCCTAGTGGTCCAGAAGTAGATGAGCGTGACTTAGGCTCCCTATAATAAGTATTACATTGGTGTTGTATAGTTCCCTCTTTCCTTTCTTGATATTTATAGTTAGATATTTTATGGAAAAATGTACCTACATTCAGTAACATTTTAGATTTGTACTAATATCACACATTTTAGTCAAAAGAACATATATAAATGTATCGACAGTTACTCTATGATCAGTAGAATTTAATGTACTTCATTAACATGTTCAGTGGTACTGGGAATGCTAATAACATTTAATTACTACTAGGGCTGGGACTTGATTAAAAAATTTAATCTTAATTATTTAGAGGCTTTGTAATTAATTAATCTAAATTAATCGCATTTTAAACGTTCAGGAAAATGTGCTCTCAAAGCAAAACTTTTAATTAAAATTATGAGACAGAGAATCAAACATTAGACATGGTTATTACTGTAAACTAAAGCTTTTAATAAAGAAATGCATTTTAATTACGGTATTCAAATGTCACTGTGTGATATGAAACAAGACCCAAATCAACAAAAATTTATAATTACAAATGGAACCTGATTGTTGTGTGCGTCAGTGATAATCAGTCTACGAGGAAGTTGTGCAGTGACAAAGGTTACGCCTTGCTCGAAATGCAAGCTGCAATTAAATGCGTGAATTTTTTTTAACGCTTTTTTCTAATTAATATTCATAATTAACGCGTTAAAGTCTAATATATATATATTGGGGCCGGGACTTTAACACATTAATTATGATTAATTTAATTAAAAAAAAATGACGCGCAAAAAAAATTAACGCTTTTAATCACAGCTTGCATTTCGAGCAAGGCGGAACCTTTGTCACTGCACGATTTCCTCATAGACCGAATATCACTGACGCACACAACAACGCACAGTGCTACTGGCTACTAAAACGGAATAAAAACAGAAAGAAGTTGCCTTGCTTGGACTGATGCAGGATTTAGGAAACACGTCCGCCTCTTTTCTTAACTTGGAAAAAAAAAACTTCCAGACAACAACGGAGTCCGTGTCGCGGACATTTTTCAGAGTTCGTCTCTGCTGCAGCTGCCCGGTGGCACCGGAAACTTTACAAAAGTTGCGGTCAGCTATATTTTTAACATTTACATAGCATCTGTGCAGCGCTGAAAGCACCAGACAGAACAATTCTGTGCCCTAACAGTAGTTTATGAAAGTAGTCAGAGAAAAGAGAGGCACCTGGCTGCCGCTGGGAGAATGCTCCGTGTTCTCTCTACTCTGTAAACAATCACAAGCAACGTGTCTTGAAGTTGAAAACAGAAGTTTTAAGTTAAAACAGAAACACTCTAAAAATGCGATTAATTCAGATTAATTAATTACAAAGCCTCTAATTAATTTGATTAAATTTTTAATCGAGTCATGGCCCTAATATATATATATATATATATATATATATATATATATATATATATATATATATATATACTGAAGATTTTAAAAACATGTTGGTCTTTTTAGGACTAAAAGGGAGGAAAATAACAAAAACTATGTGTTAATGTTATTAATTAGTATGATTAAAATGGCTTAAATTGCTTTGATACGTAAAATAAATTCCAAAAGTATCAATAAAGTGACATTAAGACAGATACGGTGTGGTGATCCAAACAGTTCTGTTGTAGGATATACCTCAGACCTCCTGCTCTCCTCATTCTCAGACATTTTCAACTTCTCTGTTGTGTATTCTCTCCATCGTGATAATAACGGCGCACCGAGCAAAAGGGAGCGGGTGTCTCATGGTATAACCATCCCTGTGTCACCGAAGGAAAATGTTGCGCCATCTCTAGTAGAAGCGTGAGCCTGCAGCAGCAGCAGGCGTAAATCGGCGGTCTCCAGCTCTGCAACTGTACCTTTGTCTTCAGCCTGGCCAAAAACGGTTTATGATTGGTCAGTCCTCATGCACATGTGCAGATTATCGTTCTCGTTCCTTACTCCCGGAAGAACGGTTCAGAGTGCAAATGGTTTCTTTGTTGCTAATCTGTAAAGTATATCTACAAGAAAGTTCTACAGAAAGTAGCAACGGGTCCTGAGAAATGTCGCTAGTAGGGATGAGCCAGATACTCGTTTCAGACGAGTATCCGGTACGGATAAAGCATTTTTGACGAATACGAGCATGGAACGAGTAAAACTCGTAAATATCTGTAATCTTGCTGAAGGAAAAACCTCATTGGGTAACTGACTGTCTTCACGCTCTGTGATTGGCCAGTCACATAGAGCGCCCGCCCCTCCCTACACACAAAACTCTGCAGCCGGGAGCTCAGTACGTCCGGCTCATCCACGCACACACACAGACAGTAACGGATCTCGCTGTGATGGCTTCACTGTTGCTCACGTTTCTTCAGTTTCCCCTAGGTTTTCTTCAGCTCGCCTCTTTTTCGGTTGAATATTTAAAGTTACTTTTTCCGTAATTTACTTGGTGCATTTGACAAGACAGAGCTGACGTGCTGCATCAGTCACTACCTCCGCTCCGGTCGGGTTTTTTTTTTTTTTAGTCCATCTCTCTCCCTCTCACCCTCTATCTCTCTCAGACACACACACCTTAATCAACATTGTTTTGTTTAACTTTGTGTGGCAAAATGCCAAGAACGTTAAGAAAAAATCAGTTTAATCAAATTAAAATAAAAAATTTTCATAAAGTTGTGTCTGGTTCTAGCATTTCATATTTCTTAGTTCCTACTGCATGAGTTCAGATGCATTAATCCATGCACTTAAATATTAATGTTCTAATTTTACTGAACAATTTGTTCTGTAATAGTTTCTTTACTATTATGATCAAAAATATTTAATCTCAATTCAGAGGCTGCTCTGTAAATAGTTTTCAAATAAACAATACACATATCAACTTCCGATCATTCCATATCATTTTCAGACTTAAAATAATATGTTGATGTAAACCACACCCACTTCCGGTTAAACCACGCCCATTTCTGGGTTATGCCACGCCCATTCCGAGTACAGATACAGATAATTTAGTTGGTTGAACAGATACAGATGTGTACTCGCTCATCCCTAGACGTTAGGTTTGTCGCTAGGCGCATTTTGGAAAAAAAAGTCGTTAAGGGGGGCTCAAAGAGTCGTTAGGAACAGCGACAAAGACGCTGAGTTGGCAACACTGGAACGAGCTGCTGGAGCTTCATACATAAACCTGCTTCTCTGGCTGACAGAAACAAAAGCCTGAGTGTGTTCTTCTGTGTGTGTGAGTCAGACCCAATTGGAAACAAGCTCTAATATCACCCATATGCTCCTATTTACTGATAGTGAGTTATTGTATATTTTTAAAACCTCTTATCAACTGATAAAGTTGTACATTATTTGTATGTTAAAACACTAAATTGTACATTTATCTCACATCTGAATTGATGTTTAGCTTATTAAAACCTGACAATCATATCTGTTGCACTAATCACTTATCTTAGATGCATGTGTTCATCTCTATAACAGCAGAATGATAAGAGTGAACACTTTGTCCACAGATGTTTCCTCCAAATGAAGGTGAAGAGCTTTGGAGCCTTTAAGATGACCTGATGACCTCAGGAGGAGGTCAGCATCACCAGTACGACTTCAGCACACCAGTTCACAAGAGGTGCTGTAAGTGGAGTTTACACCATGAAACGTCTAAATGATGTATGATAGAAATACTGGCCGTTTTACCTAAGTTAACTTTAATATTCATAACGTGTCACACCTGCAGTCATTATCAAGGATAATCTCATCATTTTGTTGCATAAGTCCGGATTAAAACTTAACTTTATAATCTTCCAAATAAATGAGGCTGTGAGGCAATAATTTAGATGTAAAGTTGTAAAACAATCATGTTTGTATGTTTTATTACCTCCAGCACAATCATTCAAGACACAATAAAGACTCCACCCATCCTCCTCTGATTGGTGGATAGTCATGCTGGGGAAGCAATCGTCCATCCACAGACCACACCTCCTTCGTCGGGGGTGCTACTGCCAGCTTCTATGAGGGAATCTCGCAGTCTCCAGGCCAACATGGAGATTTAGTTCCTCATTTGGCTCCTTACAGTAGAAATGAGCTTACTATGGACTTCTTTTTTTTCATACTTTTTTTGTACACAGTTGCGTTTTCAATTACAGCATGTTTTATTTTTGTAGTGATTCTCCAAGTGAAACCATTCCTTTTATATTCAATGTATGATAACCATGTTCTGATGTGGAAAAAAAAATAAAAATAGAGGTTTATGCAGTTTTTTAGGTTGCCCTATTTTTTTCTTCACTATATATATATAAATAAATAAATATATATATATATAAATAAATATATATATATATATATATATATAATGTTGCTTTTGAACACTGATTTTATAGTTGTATCTCACTGTCGTGATATTTTTTATGCTGCATCTTGTGTCTTTGTTCATCGCTTTGATCAGCTGTCATGCTGTTTGTTGTAGCGTTGGAAAAGGCCAATGAGGTTTTTTGTCCACTGCAATGTCAGAGGTCAACAGTCAAGTGTCCAGCAACTTCCTCTGCGAGGAATATGATGTTGTTCCCTGTACCAAAAACAAATTCATGCTTACATTCACTGCCTGTATACCTCCTCTAAATAATCTTGCATGTTCACAAGGAGCTGCACCTCCAAGGTCCCGCAGGAGACGAGACTTTTACTCTTTTAATAAAATTATTATTTTGGTCTCAAAAAATTATTTTCTTAAAATCTACAGGTTGTTTACATCTACAATGAATGTTCTAAAATTTCAGACTAATTGGTCCAAGCACTGAGCCCTGTGGTACTCCAAGTCAAGTCAACTTTATTTATAAAGCACTTTGGTCAGCTTTTATGCTGTTAAGTGCTTAACAAGCCGAAAAGAACATAAGTTCCCTAAAAATTCTAAAAATAAGATAAAAAGTTCATCACAAAGTAAAAACATGATACAAACATATCACACTTGACATAAAAGCTACTAAAAACAGATGCATTCTCAAACTGAATTAAAAGGAACTGAAAACAGATGAGTCTTTAAAAGTGATTTAAAACCCGACAGTGACGAAACCATCCTAATCTGAATTGGGAGTGCATTCCACAACCTTGGAGCTGCTGCTGAGAAAGCTCTATCACCCCTGAGCTTCACCCAAAAGTAACCCTGGAGTATGAAGATTTGTCATGTACATTAACAAAATGATATCTATCAGACAGGTAGAATTTAAACCAGCCTGGTGATGTTCTTTTGATCCCTACAACATGTTTCTTCTTCCGGCTCTTGGAGGGTGCAGACGCTTTTCTTCTCTCCTCCATATCTTATCCTCAAGGCCTTCATCTGTGTGTGCTGGGTGCACGGCTACTTCTGCATTTTTCTGGAAACCGGAAATTTACTAAAATGGATCTCGTCAGTTGGTCACTCAACGCGGTTGATAAAATTTTGCCAACGATGAGAACTGGAGAAGGGGCTCCTGGATGCCCCTCCGGGACAGACCAGCTGTCTGTGGAGGACTCTGAAGATGTGTGGGTATTCGTGGTGTTGGTGTCAGGTTTCCTGCTCACTGGCCTTGGAGGCTACCTGGCTTACCGGAAAATAACGAGCTGTCGAGGAATATTGGCCTGATCCCAGAGTTCAATCAGTCAGTCAATCAATCAGATTTATTTATAAAGCGCTTTTCAAGCAAAGTGCTACTCAAAGTGCTTTACAAAATGACCCCAGATTCCCATAACAGGTTAAAAACATTAACAGATATATGCACACGCACACGCACACACACACACACACACACACACACACACACACACACACACACACACACACACACACACACACACGTAAAACATATATTTGGCTGAGTCCAGATGAGCTAAGTAAGGTAAGGCAAAGACACTCCATCAGAGGAGCCGTCTGCCCCGGCAGCATCAGGTCTTCCACACTAAGTCAGGGCGCCTAGAGGAGGGGGAGCATAGACCCCCACCTATAGAGCGCCCAGGAAGCTACAGTCGACCACTGCTCCCAGGGCAGAGGGCACCTACAGAGGAAACACTGGATTAAAATGAGTAAAAATATAATAAAAGAGCTAATATAAGGGACAAAAATTAGAAAATAAGTAATAAATAAAATCATATAGACAGTAAAATGATAATATTAAATAATAAAACTGTGCTAAAATATAATCATATAATACACGCAAAGCAGGTAATAAAATATAATCTTTTAAAACGAGAAATAAAACTAGTAAATATTTAGATAAAAGCTAACCTAAAAAGATGGGTCTTGAGCCTTGACTTAAAAACATGAACGTTCTCTGCAGCCCTGAGGTCCTCTGGCAGCTCGTTCCAGAGGCGAGGGCCATAACACTGGAAGGACGCCTCGTTGTGAGTTTGTGTCCTGACTTAAGGGATGGCCAGGAGACGCCTGCCAGAGGAGCGCAGAGGCCGTGAGGGTTCATATGGTAAAAACAGTTCTGAGAAATAAGGCCCAAGACCGTTAAGACACTTAAAAACCATTAGAAGAACCTTAAAATTGATCCTGAAACATACGAGGAGCCAATGCAATGATTCTAAAACCGGTGTCATGTGCTCCCGCCTCCTGGTCTTTATCAGGACACGTGCTGCCGAATTTTGTAGAAGTTGTAAGCCTGAGATGCTCTTTTTGGGAAGACCAGAAAGCAGGGCATTGCAGTAATCTATCCTACTGATGATAAAAGCATGCATCAGCATCTCCTTATTGGCCCGAGAGAGAATGGGGCGGACTCTGGCGATGTTCTTTAGAAGATAAAAACCTATTTTTGTGATGTTTTTAATGTGTGGGATAAAAGTCAGCTCAGAGTCAGAAATCACACCCAGGTTCTTCACTTGTTCAGATGGATTAAAAGACAGAGATTGTAATTTCGGTAAAAGCTTCTCTCTCTGGGCCTCAGGACCAATGACTAAAACTTCAGTTTTGTCCTGGTTGAGCTGGAGAAAGTTCTCTGCCATCCAGGATTCAATGTCTAAAATACAGTTAAAAAGTGCATCCATTGACCGAGAGTCATCCGGAGACACGGAGATGTACAACTGTGTATCATCAGCATAACTGTGAAAGTTAACCCCGTGTCTCCTGATGACTCCATCAAGAGGGAGCATATAAAGATTAAAAAGCACTGGGCCTAAAATTGAACCCTGGGGCACACCACATGTAATCCCATGGACCCTAGAGGAACAGGTATCCAAACTCACCATGAAAGTCCTGTCTGTGAGGTAGGATGTGAACCATCTATGTACAGCACCAGAGAGGCCGATCTGTTGTAAACGAGTTAAAAGAACAGTTTGGTCTACTGTATCGAAGGCAGCACTTAGATCCAGTAGGACCAACACTGTCAACTTCTGTTTGTCATAATTTACTCTAAAATCATTTAAAATCTTCAGAAGGGCCGTCTCGGTGCTGTGGTTCACCCTAAAACCAGACTGAAACTTCTCTAGGACATTATTAGTGTTTATAAAATCATTTAGTTGACTTAAAACCAGCTTTTCTAAGATTTTGCTTAAAAATGGTAAGTTGGATACCGGTCGATAATTGTTTAATTCATTAAGATCTAAATTGCTCTTCTTCAACAGGGGCCTCACCGCCGCCCTTTTAAAGGCAGCAGGAAAGACCCCCGTCTGAAGGGAGCAATTCATCAGGGTTAAAGTCTCATCACTAAAAGATCCATAAAATTGTTTAAAGAACGAAGTTGGAATTGGGTCCAGAACACATGTGGTGGGTCTCACTGAGGAGAAAACTTTATCAAGAGTCTCGGCTTCTACCTGGACAGAGCTGTCCAGTGTTTCCTCTGGTATAGACACACATCCAGATTTATCTAAAACCTTATTACTTATGGAGGATAAAATCTTCCGTCTGATGGTGTCTACCTTCCCTCTGAAGTGGGCTGCAAACTCCTCACAGAGCGCATTTGAGGGTGTTTTCTGAGGTGAATTGGATGTACGGTTTAAAATGTTGATTATGGTGGAAAAAAGTATTCTGGGATTGTGTTTATTGTCTAGAATGAGTTTGGAAAGGTATGCATTTCTTGAATTTCTCACTGCGTTACTATATGATTTAAGTAGCTCTGTATATATTTGATGATTTATAGTTGTTCCATCTCCGCTCTGCAACCCTGCAGTTTCTCTTTTGTTTCTTTAGATTTTAATTTCTCCACGGTGAAGCACTTTTTGAATAAAAACTTTTGATTTTAAGTGGAGCGAGCCGGTCGAGAGCGGATTTCAGTCTACTGTTAAAATCAGTGACAGTAAAATCACAAGAGGCAGTTACCGGAGTGGGGGGGATCTTTCTAAAAACTTCATGAAAACCTGCAGCCACTTCAGGGGTGAGATGACGCTTACTTACAGTTCTCACAGAGGGTTCCAGCTGGATAAAGCTGGTGATGCTAAAAAATACACAGTAGTGATCGGAGACAGCCAAATCACTAACAGGACACGCTGGTGGACAGGCTATACGTGATGACCAAGTCCAGGGTGTGTCCTCTTTTGTGAGTCGGCTGTGTGACATGTTGACTAAAATCCATATAACTCAGAATATTTAAAAACTCCTTTGAAAAAGGATCAGATGGATTATCTATATGTAGATTAAAATCACCGGCTAAAATGATCCTTTCAAAGGAGTTGTGAAGGATTGTTAAAAACTCTGAAAATTCTTGAATAAAAATGGCACTCTGCTTAGGAGGCCGATAAACTGTGACACATAAAATCTGAGGAGAGCTAAAAACTGCTGCTGTATATTCAAAAGTGGTAAAATGATCAAATAAAACTGGTTTGGCAGAAAGTATTGATGAACTAAGAAAAGCCCCTTTTGCTACTCCTCGTTGAAAAATTAAAATTAAAATCTGACGGAGAGGCCTCTGTGAGAACAACAGGTGCATCTGAACTCAGCCATGTTTCTGTTAAAAGCAGACGGTGAAGATTACGATCTAAAATCAGGTCATTTATTAAAAACGTTTTGTTCAGCAGAGAACGAACATTTAAAAGAGCCATATTAATAGTAACCGGTGAAGGAGTGACTGTATTAACTGAAGGTGGGACTTTTGGTAACTGTTTTAGATTATTGGGGTTGCTTTTATTTGGTTTATGGTTGTTTGTCTGCTCTCTGCTGATAATAACAGGTATGAATGAGGTACGGCAAGGTCCAAGTCCGATATGTGATTTACTGTTAAAATCAGGGCTGGGTTGGTAGGAGCAGGGACCAGCTACACATCAGGATGTAGGAGCAGATGAGGCCGGTGGGGTAGACAGGGGGGGTCGTGGACAAGCCAGGCTCATGGTTAGAGTACGGGTCCCCTGTCTATTTAGGTGGAGCCCATCCGCTCCAAACAGGTGTCTCCTGCCCCATAAAATGTTAAAATTGTCTATAAAACCAACATTACGGATCACGGTGGCAGAAGAAAGCCAGGTGTTTAATGATAAAAGTCTGCTAAAATGGCCGATTCCTCTGCCCATGGTGGGAGTGGGGCCAGAGATGAAAACAGACAGGTGCATAGTTCTTAAAAGATTAAAAAGGTGAATAAAATCACGCTTGAGGAGCTCTGACTGCTGCTTACGGATGCCATTGGTACCGGCGTGGGTGATGATTCTACTCACTGTTGTGTGTTTCTGGATGAGGTTCTAAATTCACAGAATTTATTGTCCACCTGGAAAGATGGTTAAACTGAGTGAGATTACATTCTTTTACATAACTTTTAAGAGTGAACAGAAATGTTTTACTGTACATTTTTTATTGTTTTTAGGACTTATAGATATAAAAACATCACACGCCTGACATCAGTACATTACATTACATCATTTTCCCATTAAAGTCCATCTCAAATGTTGTGAAGATAGCCTAAAGTGTGACTTCCCGACACGGGGGGACAGAATATTTCAGGGGAACACAATTTCTCACAACAGCTAACCATCCGGCTGACGTCACCCCTCCTCCGTGTGTGAATCGTGACAGCTGCAAGATCTGACAAAACCAGCTTGCTTCCTTCAGGACTGGTAGGTTGATAAAACAGTCATAATTATAAATGCATTTTAACTGGTAGAGTAGTTATATGTTTTGTGTGGGGTAGACTAGAGAGAATGGAAACTAATCAGTGGGCCACAGTAGCTGCAATACTCTCTCTGAATTGCATGGCGCTAAAGAGTAGGGATGGCCACCTGTGACATTCAAATCGATAAGGTACCAGTTCCTGGTACCTACGAATCGATCCCGCTACTTAACCGTACCAATTTTTGATACTTTTGAATGTCTAACTATTTAAATCTCTTTTATAATTAATTATATATTATTTTCCCAATATATAACCATATTTGATAAATATGGTAAATAACATCCAGCTGTGTGTATTTTATCATCGTAGTGTTGTATAAAATTCTTCAACATGAAAACCTTTAACGACAGTTTCTAAATGAAGCAAAACCAAACCCAGCTCCACATACTCCTAATCCTCTTCTAATCCCTCTGGAATAACTCAGATGAGGAGACCATGTGTTATAAACTACAGATGAAACTAAAACAAACTTCGATACTGTACAATAGTTTGTATTTTAATATTTAGGTGTTTCATTAACTAAACCAGCTCCATGTACTCCTGTTCCTCTCCTTTCTCCTCTGGACAAACTGTGATGGTTGGTCCTTGTAGTTTTATAAACTGTGTGATGGTTGGTCCTTGTAGTTTTACCAACTGTGTGATGGTGGGTCCTTGTAGTTTTATAAACTGTGTGATGGTTGGTCCTTGTAGTTTTACAAACTGTGTGATGGTGGTCCTTGTAGTTTTATAAACTGTGTGATGGTGGTCCTTGTAGTTTTATAAACTGTGTGATGGTGGGTCCTTGTAGTTTTATAAACTGTGTGATGGTGGGTCCTTGTAGCTTTACAAACTGTATGATGGTGGGTCCTTGTAGTTTTATAAACTGTGTGATGGTTGGTCCTTGTAGTTTTACAAACTGTGTGATGGTGGGTCCTTGTAGTTTTACAAACTGTGTGATGGTGGGTCCTTGTAGCTTTATAAACTGTGTGATGGTGGGTCCTTGTAGTTTTATAAACTGTGTGATGGTGGGTCCTTGTAGCTTTACAAACTGTATGATGGTGGGTCCTTGTAGTTTTATAAACTGTGTGATGGTGGGTCCTTGTAGCTTTATAAACTGTGTGATGGTGGGTCCTTGTAGTTTTATAAACTGTGTGATGGTGGGTCCTTGTAGTTTTACAAACTGTATGATGGTGGGTCCTTGTAGTTTTATAAACTGTGTGATGGTGGGTCCTTGTAGTTTTATAAACTGTGAGGGTGGGTCCTTGTAGCTTTATAAACTGTGTGATGGTGGGTCCTTGTCGTTTTTTAAACTGTGTGGTGGTGGGTCCTTGTAGCTTTATAAACTGTGTGATGGTGGGTCCTTGTAGTTTTATAAACTGTGTGATGGTGGGTCCTTGTAGTTTTATAAACTGTGTGATGTTGGTCCTTGTAGCTTTATAAACTGTGTGATGGTGGGTCCTTGTAGTTTTATAAACTGTGTGATGTTGGTCCTTGTAGCTTTATAAACTGTGTGATGGTGGGTCCTTGTAGTTTTATAAACTGTGTGATGGTGGGTCCTTGTAGTTTTACAAACTGTGTGATGGTGGGTCCTTGTAGTTTTACAAACTGTATGATGGTGGGTCCTTGTAGTTTTACAAACTGTGTGATGTTGGTCCTTGTAGTTTTATAAACTGTGTGATGGTGGGTCCTTGTAGTTTTACAAACTGTGTGATGTTGGTCCTTGTAGTTTTATAAACTGTGTGATGGTGGGTCCTTGTAGTTTTACAAACTGTGTGATGTTGGTCCTTGTAGTTTTATAAACTGTGTGATGTTGGTCCTTGTAGTTTTATAAACTGTGTGATGTTGGTCCTTGTAGTTTTATAAACTGTGTGATGGTGGGTCCTTGTAGTTTTATAAACTGTGATGGTGGTCCTTGTAGTTTTATAAACTGTGTGATGTTGGTCCTTGTAGTTTTATAAACTGTGTGATGGTGGGTCCTTGTAGTTTTACAAACTGTATGATGGTTGGTCCTTGTAGTTTTATAAACTGTGTGATGGTGGGTCCTTGTAGTTTTACAAACTGTGTGATGGTGGTCCTTGTAGTTTTACAAACTGTGTGATGGTTGGTCCTTGTAGTTTTATAAACTGTATTAAAACCACATTTAGTAAAGTGAAGCCAAACTTCAGAGCGCGTTTGCTTTATTCTAGTCGGCATTTTGGCGTTCCGAGGAGAAAGTGAACGTACCATTAGCTGAACAGAAGCTAACATATCAAGCTAACGTTATCTTAAACATTTTATTTACCTACCGGAGCAGATTAAGATGATGATGATGGCTCACTTAGAGGCTGGTTTCATCATCACCCAGTTACCCATCCCACTTAGTGAAGTGGACCCCAACTTCAGAACGCTTCCTGTCTGTCATGCTGCTTTGTTTACAGCTCGCCCACAGTGACTGACAACGTTACGCTCTTGCGCCGGTGCGGCACGGGTACCTAAACAAGGCACCGATTCATATGACATGAATCGATACTCTGTCGGTACTATCGAATTTGGTCGGTGCCTTAAAAAGTACCGAATTCAGTACCCATCGCTACTAAAGAGTCACATTTTTAATCATGAATTCAATGAATTTCATGCATGGGGCCTTTAAGCAGACATCTGCTTATTTCTACCAGAGTTGAGCTGTGGGAGAAAATATTCAGGCTTATTTAAGAGAGAGAGAGAGAGAGAGAGAGAGAGAGAGAGAGAGAGAGAGAGAGAGAGAGAGAGAGAGAGAGAGAGAGAGAGAGAGAGAGAGAGAGAGAGAGAGAGTGTGTGTGTGTGTGTGTGTGTGTGTGTGTGTGTGTAGGTGTTGGGGAGGGGTGGTGGTGAAGAAGCGGATGGTCACCTGCCTAATCACTGACATGCTCCTCTTTAAACAACTATATAAATCACAGATAATCAAACAGATAAGTACACAGCTGTTATCCACAGCACACCAGGCTAAAGGTCAAAGGTGACAGATCATCTGCTGCTGTGGCCCCCAGACTCTGGACCTCTCTCCCCCTGAGCCTGAGATCAGTGGACTCAGTGGTCTCCTTTAAACTCACCTGTTCAGGCTTTGGTGGGACCTCCTCTTCACCACCACTTCATGCTGCTCTTTCTGCCAATCCTGTCTTCCTCGGGATCTCGTGTTACCTTTTCTTTTTCATATCTGTCTTCCTTTACATTGTTTCAAATGTTTAAATTTTCTGCTTTCTTACTACAATACTGTTATAACCTTTAATTTGTTTTTTAATCGTTTTGATGATCTAACATTGTTCTTGTGAAGCACCTTGTGATTTTTATCTTGAGAGGCGCTACATAAAAACATGATTTGGTCCTCTCCTTCAAGTGCCAGGACAGTACAGGTTTAAAGAAGAAGGAGAAAGGGATGTACTGTGTGACATCACATGCCTCGTCCAGTCATATTCACCAAGCTTACACGAGCCTCAGCCAGCCTGCCATGGAGCTGGCTTGGCCTGAAGTAAATGTCACCATAGTGATTGAGTTGCAGGTTAGCCTCGCTCTTGGATCCACGTTTTTGGACACCTGGGTGGGGAGTTGTGAGGGGAAACCTGGTTTATGGGTTTAGCTCACTTCGGAGAACAGCCCTCTGGTCTCCCCAGACTGAAGTGTTGTGTTTTTCTCTGCAGAGCACATATGACCGGTGTCCGTTTGAACTGGTGCGCTGCATTAAACACATCCTGCAGTCAGAGCAGAGGCTGGTTAAAGAAGCTACAAACGTACGTTCACTCTCTTCACTCTAAACTGAAAAGATCACTTTCTAATGGCGTTTTTCTGTTTGCAGTCAAACAGTGGGGGTGGGGCACAGCCAATGGACACTCTGTCCCATCGCCATCAGCAGATCAACCAAGCCTTCGAGGAGCTCCGCCTTGCAACGCAGGAAGCTGAGAATGAACTAAAGAAGCTGCAGCACAGCCAAGAGTATTTCATCATCCAGTACCAGGAGAACCTGCGCATCCAGGGTGAGCTATTATCCAGCTATGAGGTTTTAGTTGGTTGACTCACGTGAGGAAAAATCTAAGTATTATTCCTCTCGGTAGTTGCTTTTTGTAACATCCCACCCTTCTGTGCCGCATGCATGGTCAGCCCAGCTTAGCAGCTTGTCTTCGCTACCACCAGAGGAGCGAGCCCAGCGGGAGCCTGCCCTTGTGAGCAAACGAGCCACTGTGGAGGCCTGGCTCACCAGGGAAGCCAGCACGCTACAGAAATACAGGCTGGTATGCACACACGAGTAACCCTACCTGTTGTTTTTATGAGTAGGTTGAGAAACGCACATTCATATGAACCCTAAGCACATCATCCAGCCTAATGACAGACAAGTGATGTTGCGCACTGATATGATGAATTCACAAGTTAAAGTGGACTTCTTCCTGATGCTCCTGCTGAACCTTTCAGGGATTTTCCACCCATGAAATGTAGTCGGTTGCTCCAGAGATGGATAAGTTCAATTCAATTCAAGTTTATTTATGTAGCACCAAATCACGACAAGAGTCGTCTCAAGGCACTTCACATAATAAACACTCCAATTCAGGTCATCCCAAGGCCGGATTATAATTTGGGCGAATTGGGCACAGGCCCAGGTGCCCACAGCCACAAGGGGGCCCACGCGAGCAGCAGTCTTTTTTTTTTTTTTTTTGTGCAGCAGTCTTAACCACCCCCGCCGGGCCCCAGCAGAGCCCAGGGACCCAGATCCCACCAGACAGCCACCGGGATCGACCAGGCAGGTGCCAAAAATCTTAAACCCCCCTGACCCGGGAGCCACGAACACTCAGGCAGACCAAGGCACCACACTCCACACCAGCTGTGGCAGGCGGAGGGGAGACGAAGATCTATGTCATCAAAAGAAGTCCCAGGAGAGGGGAGGAGTCAAAGGCCCCACCTGACATATACAGTCATACACAAACACAGTCACACACTCCCTCCCTCATGCTCACACATGCACATACAACCAAAGACTTACAAAAATGCACGCCGGACACCCACTCATGCTCCCCATACACACCCTATTCACTCTGGTCCCGGTACTGCTGCACATGGGGTACAACCATCACCGCTTACCAGAGTTTGACCCTTTCTGACAAGTTCTAATATTGACCGACGAAAACCAAAACAGTCGGCCATGGCGTCTCATCTGCTTGTTTTCTAAACTCACACAAATCTGTCTGTAACAAAACCGTCTGAAAGCCACTATTTGTGGATTCTCTGAAAGTTTCCATGGAGTGTGTGACAACTTATTTTTTCATTGATCCTATCGTCTAATCTCACAGCTGAAACAAGCATCCTTAATAATCTGTGCACAGGAAGCATACCGATGCTGTAGTAAAACAAAAGGTATAATAATTTATTATTAATAAAACCTTGTTGCAGCACTAAAGCAGAAAAGTGAGATTTTGCAATGATTATGCTAAATATTTACATATGAATTGTTTTAGAGCCCTTTTATTGGCAGAATCTGATATTAATTTAGTTTTTCACCTGGGGGAAGAAATGGTCCTAACGTGGTCTGTGTGGTGTTGCTGTAGTGTGACGTGATAGGCTCAGATCTCCTGTCCTCTTTTTAGGAAATGGAATTATGGTCACCCTAACCACTGGTCGTATATTTATATTGATATAAAGGTGAAGTTGTCTTGTTTAAAAATATATAGTTACTTAGACAATAAGAATAATCTATTGCCCTGTGCTGCAACAATACAGTTTCCCTCGGTGAGAATCTGTGACTGATAGTCATGAAAATAAGGAAAAACTTGAGATGAGAAGAAGAGTACGGCGCATTGACTGGCTGTGTTAAGCGCTGGGTGTACATGCTGGTTTAAACCAGCAAACTGACTGTGAGGTGATTTAAGTGTCTCGTGTTTGGATGTGAGGGTGAAAAAGGTCATTTTGCACACACACACATATCTGTTTTCAGGACCTGTCGGAACAGCACCAGAAGACTCTGGGTCTGCTGAGGAAGCAGCAGACTCTTATCCTGGACGAAGAGCTCATTCAGTGGAAGAGAAGGCAGCAGCTGGCAGGCAATGGAGGTCCACATGAGGGGGGGCTGGATGTCCTCCAGTCCTGGTAGAATCTGTTTTTACATTCTGTCTGATTACAGAGCCTCAGAAACTTTGTTTCTTTCCTGTCAACTTCTGCTCATTCTCTGTTATTTGTCCACATTTAATGATTAAAAGTGTTTGTTCCTAAAACATTAAAACTTCTGAAGTGATAAATCGGATGTTTGTATTCTAAGCACCCCATGAATGATCAGTAGCTTGGTGGAGGATAGTGTGCTGTTTCCATGTGCCTCTCTCTCTCGTTGAGGTGTGAGAAGCTGGCAGACCTCATTTGGCAGAACCGGCAGCAAATTCGACGCTGTGAACATTTGACCCAACAGCTTCCACTGCCCGGCCCGATGGAGGAGCTGCTGAACAAACTCAATGCTGACATCACTGACATCATCTCAGCCTTGGTCACCAGGTGGGAAACACACACACCTGTTACCTGTTCTCCAGCGTATGCGGCCTAACCAATCATGCTCTTTGAGCTGTGCATGCCAACTGTCAGTCGCATATCTGTTGGTTTACATCTAGTTTCAGTTTCATTTGCTTCTCTGAGTCCTGTCTGGCTCGAAGGCAAGTGCCAATAACAAACCTCACAGCTTTACTCTCATAGGTGGAGCCACACCTGCAAACATGTGACCTTCAGGTGACACCTCAATTCTTTAGAAACTGAATATGGCGTCCATGTGAATCGTATCGATCTGACGTGTGTGTGTGTGTGTGTGGGGGGGGGGATTCATCTCGTTCACAAACTCTTGGTTGTAGCGTGTCAGTCACGCGTCGTCATTTGACCAATCCCAGACGTGGAGACACCTATGCCAAAAGCTGCTCACTGTGAAAGCGTGGCACTAACAGTGAGTGTGACTACTGGTTGCTTTGGAGTTAGCTTAAGCACACAGTATTGAACCCCTTTAAAAGCTAATGTTGGTGCATAAATACTTTTATTCCCAGTAAGAAATGGCCACTAGTATGCTGCAGTCTTACTCATTTGAAGACATAATGATCTGGGCATGTAAGGATGCGAGAGTGCAAACATGATATGAGATAATTTCTGCTGCACTAAAGCAGACAGAACGACATTTGCTGTAGCGAACAGCTGAGATTTCCCTGCAGCTGCAGCTCTTTCTAAACATTTGACCAAAACTAACTCACCAGAGCAGCAGCAGCACTCATGGACACAAAACAATAACCTCTTACCCCGGTTTCACACTGCAAGCATCAGCAGAACGGAACAGCAGCGGAGCGGCTCACTCGTGAACTTCAAAGCGGCCCTTTTCACACCGGGAGAGTCTTGGCCGCAGCGCGGCTTCCTCGCTGCGCCTCGCTGTACCCGCGAGATTCTAAAATCCCTCAAGACTTCCGACACCTTCCTCATCGAGAGATCACAACCCCCGCGAGGAATCACACCGTTGCACTTCTTGAAAGAAACCGGTGGTAAACAAAGCTGTTCAGTCACACGTACTGATATAAGTTATATATAACATCGCAACGTTGCATTTTATTTAGAAAATAACTGGGGATTTTACACTGAAACTGTGTGGTTTCCTGTCTCGCACTATGTGAACTGCGGAAATTGACGTGTCGCAGAAGCGGGACCGAGGAGAGGAGAATAGAATAGACTGTTTCCAGTCTACTCTACCCTTGGACCTTCTCATTGACTTGGAGCAAGAAAGCAGCTTTTAACAGCTGCCAAGTGACTTCAGTAATTGGTAACAGCTGGTTACCAGGAGACAGGCGAGGCAAAGGCTTCTGGGGCCATCTTGTGGCCGAAAAAGGGCACGGCACGTAACACCCCCCCACTTAAGAGAATAAATGGGGGGGTCTCAAAAAGGGCCAACATTTATTCAAATGAACGAGGTCTCCCGCTATCTAAACACACAAAAACTAACTAAACTAACTACCCCTGGATCTCCAAAGGCGGGCAGATTAAACACTTATAATTGCGCGGCGCTGATCCCCAGCGCTGCGGAGTGTTCCCGAGATGTCAGCTTGAGCTAACAACACTAGCCTTGCAGGAGGATCCAACATCTGAAAACAAAACCAAATCCTACAAGGGAGCCTCATGATTAAACTGTAACGAAGCGGTCGAGACGAGGATGACAGAGCCCTTCTTGTGGCGAATCTCCAGGTAGATTTCCTGGAGCAAGAGGGCCCAACACATCAGCCGCTGGCCAGTCTAGAGGGTCGAGCCTGAAAGAAATGGGCGTCAATAAATTGTTTTTACCCAGACAGGAAAAATTTCAGAGCCTATCTGAGTTAGAACTGCACGGTTGAACTTCCCAGAGAAACAGAACAGTGGAAGACCAGGTCCGGTGTCAACCTCCAGGATGAGGCTGTCCTCTTCTTGGCTGGTGTAGACTTCCAGCTGGAGAGGCAGGGAGAGACCTGGAGCAACTAGAATGGGAGCACAACCAATGAGGATTAGCAGAGACACGAAAGCTGCCTGACATCTCGGGGCCCCTGACAAATGAATGCGAGGACTCAACACGGTTTTCAGATGTTGAGCCACAACAGAGAAGGTTCCCTCGAACAAAACGGGACGTCAGACGTAGATTTGTTTTCTGAACATCAGCCAAAGATTTACGAGAAACAGATAAAACCACTTGAGGACTTCTAGAGGCCAGATCAGGCATTTTTACAGCCGGACCTGGTCGGGTGACGTCATCAGCTAGCAACGGGGACGCTGAATCACCAAGGGACTTTTCCGAGTTCTTCTTACGCTGAGCACGGGTTATGACACAAACAGGCGGTAAATCTGAGTCGGCACAGGTTTCTGGACGAGAGATGAGCTCAGGAGGAGGCAAAACTAATCCACCAGCAGCGTCGTTTCCCAAAATCATGTCTACTCCCTGGATCGTTAACTTCTCGAACCTTTAGGTCACCAGTAATCAAAGGGCAGGAGAGGTGAATATACTGAACCTCCGCTGGAACAGAGCACGTGTCAACACCCCGCAACAACACAGAAGAACCAGCTCGACTGGTTACGGAAAATGGTAGCACATTCCGTTTCATCAGGGTTTGAGCAGCTCCGGTATCTCTTAAAATCACTACATCCTGGCCAATATGGCTTCCTAACAGAGACACCACTCCAGCAGACAAAAATGGCTTAAAACTCGAGTGAGGGGTTTCACAGTTATCCAACTCGTCCAAGACAGCAGCACAAGCAGCCACGGGCTTCGGTGAAGGGGGGTTTACGCTCTTCCGGTTTTTCCGCTTGAGACGAAAAGAATACCGAATGAAATGACCTTTTTCGTGGCAATAAAAACATTCCGGACGGTCACTAGAGTCAGAGGAGGTGTCAGAGGATCTCCTACTTCGACCGGGGTCAGCTCTTGACCCCCAAGACCGATGCGTTAGCTTATACTCATCTGCTAACTGTGCAGCAGCCGAAAGAGTTGAGACCTTCTGTTCGTTTAAATACAAAACAAGCCTCTCAGGCATGTTGATTTTTAAACTCCTCCACCATAATTAGCTCCTGGAGGTTAGCTAAGGAGTCTACCCCTGAAGCAGAACCCCATTTCCCAAAGAGGACTGATTTCTCATGAGTATATTCAACATATGTCTGATTAGGCCGAGGTTGTTCAAAACGAAAGCGCTGACGATAAGCCTCAGGAACGAGCTCATACGCATTTAACACGGCAGCTTTTACACATTCATAATTAGAACTGTCCGTTAGAGACAGAGCCGAAGTTACCTGAAGGGCCTTACCTGTGAGCCTACACTGCAAGAGCAACGACCACACTTCACGAGGCCACCCGAGAGTTACCGCAATCCTCTCGAAAGCAGACAAAAACCCTTCCACTTCAGTCTCCCGGAAAGGCGGAAGAAGAGAAACACATTTGGAGACATCGAAGGCGGGCGGCAACGTTGAGGCGGCCGGAGGAGACGTGGCGTCTTGGGACAGTTCATGCTGAGTTGGAGACGAGGCCGCTGGGTGATCAGCGGCGAGGGGGTAGCTCACGGAGGGAGCAGCCTGCATGGTGACTAATTGTAGTTTGAGCTCCCGGAGGCGAACCTCTGTGTCCATTCTTTTTAAATCCAGCTCATGGCGTCGCTCATGAGCTCTCTCCTCCGCCTGCATCTTTAGGCGAGCTAAGCTTAGCTTCAGCCGGGCTTTAGTGAGCGGAGTACGGGGAGAACATGCCCCTGACGAGTCGGATTCCTGGGACGAATCTTCAGCGGAAGAAGGCGGAGCCGAGGCGAGGGTCTCCCTCTTCTGAACGAGCCGGCCCGTTTTTGCATCCGAGGGCGGTGAAGACACACCAGGAGTGGAAGGCGAAGGCAGAAGTCCTTGAGTCTCCAAATAGTCCACCAACAATCTTTGAAGAGCCGCCTTGGTGAGCTTCTTCGGAAGGGGGAGACTGAAATGGGAGGCAACCTGCCGCAGATCGGCTTTGCAGCAACTCTCCAGAAGCCGGCGTGAAGGAGCCACCACAAATGCGTGCAGGTCAAAGGTTGCCATGCTCCGCCTCTAAGGGACACAAACACAGAGTTAATGTTTTTACACACACCTAATATGTCGGGAAAGATGGTAATATATAGATATATCCCGGACGAGCCCCCACGTTATTACGTCCCCGGCTCTCTAGGAGAGATGAGGAGGGGAGTAATAAAATTAGCGTGTGGGGTAAACAATAACAGAGTGCAGTGTCGCTTAAAAAACAAGGATTTATTACAAAAAAAGAGGGAATATTTACAAAGGACCTAAAATGCAATATTATATACAAAACAAAAGGAGCAATATTAAAAAGGAGAAACGAAAAGCGCCAACCCAGAAGGGGATGGGGAGAAAAAAACCGAGAATATTTATATTCCAAAAGGGGAGATCCAAAGCCTAAGTCCAAATGCCGGTCCACAGTCAAATTGCAAAAAGTCTTATCCTAAATCCAAATCCAAAACAAGTTATTTACCAAACCAGAGAGTAAAACCGAATCTTATCAAAAAGGAGCGAACCAAAGAGAAGAGAATAGAATAGACTGTTTCCAGTCTACTCTACCCTTGGACCTTCTCATTGACTTGGAGCAAGAAAGCAACTTTTAACAGCTGCCAAGTGATTTCAGTAATTGGCAACAGCTGGTTACCAGGAGACAGGCGAGGCAAAGGCCTCTGGGGCCATCTTGTGGCCGAAAAGGGGCACGGCACGTAACATAAACAAAGCTGTTCAGTCACACGTACTGACATAAGTTATATATAACATTGCAACGTTGCATTTTATTTAGAAAATAACCGAGGATTTTACACTGAAACTGTGTGGTTTCCTGTCTCGCACTATGTGAACTGCGGAAATTGACGTGTCCCAGAAGCGGCTCGCAGAAAAAATAGAACTAGATCCTATCTTTAGCAGCGCAGCATGCCGCTTTCTGGGACGTGCCTGAAAATTGCGGCGTCGCAGCTGGTTTGAAACTCCATAGACGACAATTGGATTCTATTGGAAGTGATGCCGCTTCACTACTGTTCGTTCCGCTGATGCTTGCAGTGTGAAACCGGGGTTAGGGATTTTACAGTACTCTGGAATATTTTCAGATGTTTTCGTCTTTGGTGCTCTGTCAGTTAGTCTCATAGTTCTTAATAATTAGGCCAGGCAGACTGCACTTTTTGTGGTCATGTAGGAATAGAGCGCGGAAGACAACCGGCAGGAGGAAGTGATGTAAGAGGAAGCAGACTCCAACTTTGGTCCTGAATCTTTCGCAGAACGGCGCAGCACGATTTTTAATGAACATAAGCAGATATAACTACATGACCCCGGTTTTGGCGCACCTTCATTGGCTACTCGTTGCATTAAGGATACAATTTAGATCTTGCTTTTGCTTACAATGCTTTGAACGGTCTGGCACCTGCGTACTTGGGGTTGTTTGGAAAAACATCTCCTTCTGTCCCCCTTTATTTGACTTTCTGCCCCCTTTATTTTGCTCCAAGACCATTACTGGGCTGGCCCTGTTAAACACGTTCTACACCACTGCTTAGTAGATTTAATGAAGTATTTTTAAGCCAGTATAAAAATGACTGAAACACAAATTTACATATTTGGCATTATTGACCAATATCTTTGATTTAATTTATTTGTTAAGATCATCAAGATGCATTACAGTGAACATTATTATAAAGTACATTTTTCTAGTGCAGAGAGGAGACAACCCATAGAAGCACTGATTTGATCTCATTTCAGAGAAAACTAGAAGTTAAGTTAGTTAAGTTAAAGTCCCATTAGTTGTCACACACACAGCTGTGTGTGCAAAATTTGTTCTCCGCCTTTGACCCATCCCCTGGGGGAGCGGTGAGCTGCAGACAAGCCGCTCTCGGGAACTATTTGGTGGTTTAACCCCCCAATCCAACCCCTTAATGCTGAGTGTCAAGCAGGGAGGCATTGGGTCCCATTTTTTTCAAAGTCTTTGGTATGACCCGACCAGGAATCGAACCCTGATCTCCCAGGCTCAGGGCAGACACTCTACCACTAGGCCACTGAGAAAGGTGTAACAGAAAAGTTCAGATGCACCTAATAAATAAACTTACTAACATAAACTCAGGAATCTGTTTCTTTGCTTCATTGTTCTGGTGCTGAAAACATCACTAATGCGGATCAAAGGAGACACACAGATGAATGCACCTCTTATTTATTATTTGGAAATTAGTGGGTGTGGTTTACATCAATATATTATTTTAAATCTGAAATTGATATGGATTGATCAGAAGTTGCTTGTGTATTGTTTATTTGAAAACTATTTACAGAGCAGCCTCAGAATTGAGATTAAATATGTTTGATCACAATAGTAAAGGAACTATTACAGAACAAGTTTTTCAATAAAATCAGAACATTAATATTTAAGTGCATGAATTAATGCATCTGAACTCATGCAGTAGATACTAGGAAATATGAAATACTAGAACCATTTTATTTTAGTTCGATTAAACTGATTTTTTCCTAACGTTGTTTTCCCACACACATTTAAACAAAACAATGTTGATTAAGGTGTGTGTGTGTGTGTGTGTGTGTGTGTGTGTGTGTGTGTGTGTGTGTGTGTGAGAGAGAGAGTTAAAATAATTTTTAAAACCCGACCAGAGCGGAGGCAGTGGCCGACGCATGTAAGAGCCGTTTTCAGCTCTATCTTGTCGAACGCAACACGTACGTTACGAAAAAAGTTACTTTAAATATTAAACAGAAAAAGAGGCGAGCTGAAGAAAACCTAGGGAGTACTGAAGAAACGTGAGCTACAGTGAAGCTTCGAGAGATCCGTTACTGTCTATGTGTGTGTGTGCGTGGGTCGAACTGAGCTTCATCTTTCGCTCGTTGGCCTCTTCGATACGGTCTTCCCATTCCAAGGGACGGCTGCAGAGTTTTGTGTTTAGAGAGGGGCGGGCGCTCTATGTGACTGGCCAATCACAGAGCGTGAAGAAAGTCAGTTACCCAATGAGGATTTTTCTTCAGCACGATTACAGATATTTACGAGGTTTACTCGTTTCATGCTCGTATTTGTCAAAAATGCTTTATCCGTACCGGATACTCGTCTGAAACGAGGATCCGGCTCATCCCTAGCTGTAACCACCCTGCCCTGCCTCCTCCTCCTCCATGCTGCCTGCCGGCTGTGATCACAAGCAACAACAGAGTCGTTTCCGCTGCTTCTTTGGGAAACAGCGCAAAATTTATTTATTTATTTTATTTTTTTAATAAAACTGGATCTTGTAGGCGTGGCGCTGGGATTTCAGCCCCGCTACACCTATGTAAGGGAAACGCTGGTGCCCTCAAGTCACAGTTGAAGACACACTTCTAGAATTTGGCTTTTAGATTGGGATTTTTACTTGTTCATTGTCTGCTTTAATTGCTGCTTTTATCTGTTTTTACTGACTGATTTACTGATATTTTTATGTGTTTGTTTTTATGTTTCGAGGCGCTATGGTCAGCTCCCATGCTGTTTCTAAATGCGCCATATAAATAAAATTGGTATGGTAAAAGAAATATCATGGTATGAGATCATTTCCTGTCATGTTAGTAAAAATACTATGTAATGTAAATATTACACTCAGTGGCCACTTTATTGGGTTCACCTGGCTAGTACCGGCTTGGAACCCCATCTGCCTTCAGAATTGCCTTAAACATTCATGGCATAGATTCAACAAGGTACTGGCAACATTCCTCTGAGATTTTGGTCCATATTGACATGATAGCATAATGCAGTTGATGCAGATTTGTTGGCAGCACATCCACGATGCAAATCTTCTGTTACCCCATATCCCAAAGGTGCTTTATTGGATTGAGATCTGGTGACTGTGGAGGCCATTTGAGTACAGTGTACATCATCATGTTCAAGAAACCTGCCTGAGATGATTCAAGGTTTATGGCATGGTGTAGTATCCTGCTGGAAGTAACAATCACCCTGTGTGGTCTTCTGTTGCTGTAGCCCACCTGTCTCAAGGTTCATTGTGTGGTGCATTTAGAGCTGCTCATCTGCATACCTTGGTTGATTAACGAGTGGGTTTTTGAGTTACTGTTGCCTTTCTATCAACTTGAACCAGTCTGGCCATTCTCCTTTTACCACTTTCACCAACAAGGCATTTTCGCCCACAGAACTGCCGCTCACATGATGTTTTCGCCTTTTCAGACCATTCTCTGTGTAGCATTGGAGAGGTCAACCAACAAAATTTCACATTTTTAATAATAAATCTTTATTAAATCATCAAGTAGACTCATTTGGTGGATTTAAGATCAGAAATAAGACATGAAATAAAAAAACATTTACGTTGATTCATTCATTAGAAGAAGAAGATATCATTTCTATAGCACCTCTCAAGATAAAAATCACGAGGCCCTTCACAAAAATAAAAAATGTAAAAATATTAAAAATAATTCAGAAAATGGTTAAACGTATATTTAAAATGAGCAAAAACAAGACAATTGTGATTAAAAAAAGAAAAAGAGAGAGTGGAAAGACAAGATGGAAATCAGTGGATTCTGAGGAAGGTGGAATAGGTGGGGAGAGCAGAATCATACAAAAGCCAGCTTAAACAAGTGAGTCTTCAGCTGCTTTTTAAAGGAGACCCCTGAGTCCACTGATCTTAGGCTCAGGGGGAGAGAGTTCCAGAGTCTGGGGGCCACAGCAGCAAATGATCTGTCACCTTTGACCTTTATCCTGGTGCTGCTCAACCAGTAGGCTTTGATCACTGGACCTCAGGGACCTGCTGGGGGTGTAGGGACTGAGAAGATCACCAATGTAAGATGGTGCTTGTCCATGTAAGGCCCTATAGACCAGAACCAGGATCTTGAAATGAACCCTGAAGTTGACTGGCAGCCAGTGAAGCTGGAGGAGAAGCGGGGTGATGTGGGTGTGTTTGGAGGACTTGGTCAGAAGCCGAGCACAGGCGTTCTGAACCACCTGTAGACGGTTCAGGGAGGTTCTGCTCAGACACGTGAAAAGAGAGTTACAGTAGTCTAAGCGTGAGGAGATGAAGGTGTGGAGAACTGTCTCAAGTTCAGAGCGGGACAGAATGGGACTCAGCTTAGCAACGTTCCTGAGATGGAAGAAGGAAGAGCCAACAAGAGAACTGACGTTAGAATCCAGGGTGAGAGCTGGGTCAAAGGTCACACCAAGATTCCTGATGGGGGGTTTGGTGTGAGAAGCAAGCTGACCAAGAGAGTCTCTGACTTTGGGAACCAGCTTGTCTGGGGCACAGATGAGGATCTCAGTCTGATCTTCATTCAGCTGAAGAAAGCTCCCACCATCCAGGTTTTGATAGAGTCTAAGCAGGTGTGTAACAGCTGCAGCTTAGACATCTCATGGGGCTTAAAGGAGATGTACAGTTGGATGTCATCTGCATAAAGATGGTAGGAGATCCCTTTGAAGGAGCTCAGGATGTGCTGAAGAGGAAGCAGATAGATGAGGAAGAGCAGAGGCCCCAGCACAGAACCTTGTGGGACACCATGGGTAAGGGAGGTGGTGGAGGACCTAAACTTGGAGACGGCCACAGAAAAGGAGCGCTCAGAGAGAAAAGAGGAGAACCACTCCAGAGCAGATCCTGATAGGCCTACCCAGTCTCTCAGCCTCTCCAGTAGCAGGTGATGGTCAACAGTGTCAAAGGCTGCAGTCAGGTCCAGCAGGACCAGAACAGAACAGTCCCCTGCATCACTGTGAGTCAGAAGGTCATTAGAGACCCTAAGAAGAGCTGTTTCAGTAGAATGAGCTCTACAAAAACCTGACTGGAAGCTATCATAGATGTTATGTTCATCAAGAGCAGCTGTGAGTTGTTTAGCCACAACCTTTTCCAAGATCTTGGAGATGAACGGAAGTTTAGAGATGGGTCTGAAGCTGCTATGGAGAGAGGGGTCAAGACTCGGTTGTTTAAGAAGTGGGTGGATTGCAGCGTTCTTAAAGTAAGCAGGGACCTGATCAGAAACCAGAGAAGCATTAATTATAGAGAGCACGCTGGGACCGATGGACTGAAAAGCACTTTTAAACAAAGATGAGGGTAAGATGTGGAGGGGGCATGCAGAGGTCTTCATAGAGTTAACTAGTTTGGTTAACTCAGGCAAAGAAACAGGAGCAAAGCTATCTAGGATGATGGGCCTGGTTGGAGTCGGGAGAGGCGGCGATAAGGCTGAAGGAGAGATGCTAGATCTAACCTTATTGACTTTGTCCACAAAGAAAGACAAAAAGTTCTCACAGTCTGCAACAGAGTGGATGGAGGCTGTAGGAGAGGCAGGAGAGACGATGCTGCTGATGGTGTTAAACAGCACCTTGGGGTTCCCTTTGCTCTGGGACACCAGGTTGGAGAAATAGGAAACCCTAGCGTCTCTGACTGCAGAGTTAAAGGATGTCAGAAGATCCTTTAGGTACAGCAGATGGAAGTGGAGATTGGTTTTCTTCCACAAGCGCTCAATTTTTCTGCATTGGCGCTTCAGGCTGCGAAGGCTGTCATTAAACCAGGGAGTAGGGTTCACTGCAGGAACTGATCTGGTTCTGACAGGACAGATGTTGTCCAGAATGGAGAGGCAGTGCTCGTTAAACTGAGAAGTTAAGGAATCTGGGTCGTTATCAGAAGAACAGGGTGGATCAAAAGCAGCAGAAAAATTGCTAGCTGTGCTCTCATTAAGAAAACGAGAACTAACCATACGGCGAGCAGGAGGTGGGGACGCAGAAACTGACAAGTTAAAGAAAATGCTATGGTGATCTGAAAGATAAACATCCTCAGGACAAACACTGTCAGCATTTAGACTCAGGGCAAAAACAAGGTCTAGAGTGTGCCCCCTGGTGTGTGTGGGGCCAGAAGCATGCTGGGTAAAGCTGAAGGAGTCCATAAGGCTGGAGAAATTCATGGCAAAGAGATCGGAGGGATCATCAACGTGGATGTTAAAGTCACCAACAATCACCAACCTGGACAGCTTCACAGTGGAGGATAGAAAGTCACTAAACTCCTGAAGGAAAGAACTGTTTGGACCAGGTGGATGATAGACCAGAGCACAGTAGAATGGGTCCTTACGCCCGACTTTAATCAGCTGCAGTTCAAAGGAAGCAAAGCGACTAGAGGTTGTAGAGCTACATGGAAGATGGTCTCTGAAAACAACAGCTAGGCCTCCACCACAACCAGAACCCCGGGGCTGGCTAAGAAGAGAATAACTACTTGCAAGCAGTCCAGAATAATCTGATGTTTGCTGCCAAACTTCAGTCAAACAGAAAATCCAGGGTTTTAGAGAGAATTAGATCATTAAGCAGGAAGGACTTATTAACAGAGCGGGTATTTAATAGAGCCATGCTGAGAGAGGCGGAGGAATCAGAATCTACAGAAACAGCTGGAGTTAGTGGACGTAAATTAGCAGGGTTAGATCCACGGTGTTTATAAAAACCACTTATGGAGGGAATAGGAGGAGAAAACACTGAAGAATGAGGATAAACCGACTTCAAAAAACTTGGACGCAGAAACCGCACCGCAACGCGGCCTGGTGGGAATGCCAAAGTGGCGCTCAAGTTGCCAAACAAAGGACAAGAAGCTAGAAGATAACGCTGATGTTCACTAGATAAACCACACTTTAAGAGAAGTCTAACCCCGGCTTTCCACCGAAGCCGTCAGCAGCACGTTACTGCAGCAGCACGTCATAGCTGCTCATAGGAACCGCTGTGGTCAACAGAACCTTTTCCACTAGAGCCGTCGGCAGCCGTCAGCAGCGCGAGTCGGCCGCGTCTCAGGAGCAGCATGTCGCGGCCTTTACGCTCCGGTTCTATTTTCTACGCGCGACGCCTCTGAAACGGGTCAAGTTCGACATTTTTGGGGAAGGAAAGACAGGAAATCGGACGCGGAAATGGAGAGAAGCTCCCGAGATTTTCAGAATAAAGAACGTACTGCCTTCCGGTTGCTTTACTTTTAAAAACAGTTACTAACTGTGCGACCCCGTGAGAAGTTATCACCTAGCTAGCGGTCTCCTTTCTTTTTCAGGTCCGTATTGGCGATTATAAAACAGACAGAACATAAAACACAAACCATGTTGTAGTTTTCTCCTTCTTGTTGTTGTGTTTACTGACGAAGTCACTCGTGTGACTTCGTGCTCGGTCGGTGACAGCTGCTCCCCTGCTGCTTCGCGTCTCGTGGGAAGGGCCAAGCAGCAGCTTACGCGAGCAAGACGTGCTGCTGCAGTAACGTGCTGCTGACGGCTCCCGTGGAAACCCGGGGTTAATCTCACCTGGATTCCTGCTCGTTTACCTCTTTTTCTCCAACGTTTTTCCGAGACTGATTAAACATCGCTGGAGGCGTCCTCATAGGAATCATTTGGCTCTGGGCCAGCATGCCGCTCGGATAAACAAACAGGGAGGTACGTCCTCGGTGCATCTTGGGTGATCCTGAACGAACGGAAGGACAAAAGAGTCTGGCAATCATAGGAGCTGATAGCAGGGACACTACCGAAGAGGATCGCAGACAGGAGTAAGGTGGAAAAAAGGTTAGTGGAGAAAAGTTTGAAAAAGTGGCCAGTGACCGCGGCTAAGCCAAGCACAGGCGCCATCTTGTTACCGACCGGAAGTGTTACTGTGAAGCAGTCAAAGCATTATTTAATCACTTTAGATAAAATAGAATCTGATTTTAAACAACCTGTAGAGTGAAAGAAATCATTTAATGAAACAGAATAAGAATCATTTTAATAAAAGAGTAAGGACCCGTCTTCCGCAGTAGACCTTGTAGATAGCAGCACCTAAGGGAAGGGGAGGAATGTTATGGCTTACTCTTCCTGGTGGCAAGACTAGGGAAGGTAAACAGGAGACTGTTTTGGTATGGAGAATCACACAGCATTCCTGGCAATAGAAACTGGCTGGACACAATGTGTGATGACCTCTGCCCACTGGCAGAGCAGGTTGTTGACCTTGTTGGACTTTTTCATTGCTACATACCCAACAGAGGGAGAGAGATTCGAGTAGTGTTATCTGAACTTGATTCTTGTGCGATTAATGTCTACGGGTATGTTTCTGACCTTGGTTCCATTCCTTTGATCTTCAGTAATTGTCCCTGTTGTTGATCTAGGAGGGAGAAACTTTGGGAGTGTGTTGAAAACTCCCTGCCCATTGAGCTCCCTCCTTGAACTTTGCTGTCTTGTGTTAGGTGGCCGTGAGCATGGGGCATGCCTCTGGGTTCTTGACGATTCCTGTCTGTGAGTCTAACCTATATAAATTGACTTCACCTTTGCCAACTGCCAATACACCTTCACACGCTGTCCCTTTGGCTACTCTAACTCACCCTCTGAGTTTAACTTCTTCTTAGACAAAGCCTGCCCGGACACTCATGAGCATGGTACCATCATCTACATTAATGATATTCTGGACCATGTCATGGGTCAGCTCACAGCTGCAGATGAGAAAATCTCCCTCACCAAAGGTCAGTGGTGCAGGTCAAAAGTACGGTTTGTTGACCTCCTTGTGGGACCACAGGGAGTGCAGCCTCAACATGGTAGAGTCCAGGGCATTGCCATCATTAACGCTCCAACGAATGTCTCTGAACTTTGGAGTTGTCTGAGGGTGTGCAAATACTCCCGTCAGTTTGTAGATAACTATGCGGGGTTGGCGAGAACTCTGACCGCCCTGCTGAAAAGGGATGTGGCTTTCAAGTGGTCTGAGCAACAACAGCAGGCCATGGATGACTTGAAGGCCGCGTTGTGCTTTGCTCTGTGTCTGGTGCGTCCTGATTGTGACAAGAAATTCTACTTTGAGGTCAGGTTTTCTACCCACTGTTTGAGTGCCGGTCTGTAACAGATGTATGACTGCGATAGGCATGTCATAGCGTATGCGAGCAAGATCTTGTCCGGTCCTGAGTCCAAAGACTCTGACTGTGAAAAAGCTTTGCTGACCACCATGAGGACAGTTAAACACTTCTCTAACTACGTCGGTGGACAGAAAATCATTGTTGAAACTCAACATCAGCCTGTGACCTTCTTGAATTGTCAACGCATCAGAGATGGTGTGGTGACCAATGCACACATTGCATCATGGCTGTTGGTCTCCCCACGCATGTTGACTTGGACAGGGGAACTCACTTCACTTCTGAGGTGATGGAACACATCTGGCAGATGTTAGGGGTGGAGGCCACATTTCCACATTGGTTACAGGCCCCAGTCTTCTAGACAGGTTGAAAGGATGATCCTGCACGATTGACAGTATGTTGAAGAAACATGTCGACTAATCACAGAGCCTGGAATTTGAAGCTTCCGTTGGTCCTGATGGCTATTAGGGCCACTCCTTATGAGTCTACAGGCATCTCCCCATTTAAGATGACAGGACAGACAAAGGTCACCACTGGGAGACTGGCTAAGAAGCTTCTGCCAAAGTAGTCGAGACCGTACCTAATCACTGATAAACTTTCACCTGTCATGTATCAGGTCACGGTCACCAAAAGTCACAAAGATCCCTTGTACAGGTGGCCCACAGAAACCAAATCAAACCTCACAAGTTTTCAGGAAACTTAGGCGATGGTGTCCCCACCCTGAGTTCAGGTTAACTCAACTAGAATTCCAATGGGAGAGGGGGGTATTTTTCCCTTTTTCTCCCTCCCTCATTATCTGGCTCAAGTGATGAGAGTTGAAAAGTTTGTGCATGTCTCCATGTAGTTATGTCCTGGTCTACCTATTTATGTTCACAAGCAGCCTTGGTTGGCATGGATGATGTCACGCTGTGAACATCTTGGGGTTGGGGGTGACGCATGTTTTATAGCAGCAAAGAGCTGTTAAAACTGCAAAGATGAATTCAAATGTTCTTTTTAGTTAAAGTTTTTACATTTTGTTCTTTACATTAGAAAATTTTTTTACTCAAATTCATTTTTCTTATGTACAATTTTATATTTTTTAATTTTTTAATTCCTATAATCGTTTAGTTTAGCTTTTGTGGAACACACACATATTGTTTGGCTGCTGATATTGATCAGCTTATTACTCCTCTCTTATGATTTTCCCCCATTTGATTAATTTACTGATTTTATTACAGTTAATTCATTTTCTATTTTCAGTGCAGCTCATCAGTAATTACACATCAGTGTTTACACTGCGTCACTTTTATTTGCACAACTTTTTTAACTACATCATTCAGTTAATCTACACACACACAGTTCCTTTAATTTGTTTACCATCTGATGTCAGTGTACTTGTCTGTTGCCCTGTGTGTGTGTGTGTGTGTGTGTGTGTGTGTGTGTGTGCTTTTAATGGCTGTAAATGAGGGGGAAACGATTTTATTGGATCCTTTTCTTATCTTTTCAACATGGTTTAATGTAAAGTTTCATTCAGTACAAACTTTAGTTACACCAATCTAATGAGACAGAGCCTGGATTTGTATTCTGAACAGTTTAAACATGTTTAAAACGGAGACATGCGTGACGGGTCTAAAGTCCGCACCTGCTCCGCTATTATGGAAATTAAACTAACCAGATGAATAACATGAAATTATTTTTGGCAGACAGACTAACTTCTGGGTAAATTTTATACAAAGTGTTTTATTAATTATCTTCTGTTGAAGTATAACTTTGACATACACAATAAACGGGTATTGGTTGCTGGTCAAAGCAGCTCATGGCTGTTATGGGTGGGCCCGAGTGCAAGTGGGTGTGGCCAGGCCCGGTAGGCCCACCCATAATGCTGCGGCTGCCATGAACTCTTTGGAGCGTTCGCAAAGAAATTAATTCCACTGGATTCATTAGAAATTACTCAGTCTGCTGAAATCAATTCCATGTTTTCCTGGTTGCTCTGCTCTGGTGCACACACAGATGACCGGGGTCGTCAATGAAGTAAAAAAAAAGAAAAAGGCCGAACCGAAATGAAACTTCAGGACAGGCTTGTCGAAGCTGGAGGAGGAGTCACTAGGCCTGGGCGATATGGCAAAAAGAATGATCAAGATATATTTTTCCATATCGTTCGATCTCGATTTTAATCACGATTAATTTTTATATAGTCAGTTTAAAGCAGCTTAAAATGTAAAAATAAAGAAACTAGATATTAGTTAAACCTTTTATTGACATTCTGTGTGTCTTTAATGCTATACAGGTACAAAATAAACAAATTATCTGCTGAATGAAACATCTTTGAGCTCTATCTCTAGCTTTTCTCTGCATTCATCATACAGCTGTGGCAGTGCAGTTTGAGAAAAATACTTTCGGCCAGGTATTTCGTACCTCTGGTCCAGCACTTTGATTAAATGCTTAAATCCTTCTTTCTCTACTGTGTTCAGAGGCATCATGTCTTTTGCTATACAAAAAGTTATAGCTTTTGTGATGGTTTTGCTTCTCTTTGAGTTCTGCTTGTACGGTGCAACATCTGAAAATGACGAGATGATTGATTGCCGTTTTGGTTGTGCAGCTGCACCACCAGTGCCAGCTGCACCACTACTAGCAGCCGCGCTAGTGCTAAGTCTACTTTGAGACAAGCTAACAAGTTGTCCGGACTCTGCTCGCATTTTCACGCTCTCTGTATAATCACTTGGGTGGTATTTCTTTAGATTATTAAATAGATTCGTAGTGTTGCCAGTTTTTGAAGGCACCATTCGCCGACATACCTTGCATGTCGTCTTGATTTGCTCAACGTCACTTTTGAGATACCCGAACCACCGCCACACAACTGACGTTGAGTAACTTTTCTTCTGAACAATGTCTTCATCTCCAGAAGACAACTCCGAGTCATGACTGGGGTCTACTTCGCTGTTTTCAGCTCCACGTTTGGCCATTCTGCTTATTAAACCTCTTCACCGAAGTAGCGGAGCAGGAAAAGTGTAATTGCAAATGCTTCTTCTTTTTGTTAAATGGCGGTGGGTAACCAACGCGCATGGAGTGTTAGCGCCCCCTACTGAGGCTGCACACATCTGTTATTTCTGATCGAGACTCCCAGCTGATCACCATAATTGCACTGAAAATGATCGTGATCACAAAGTGCGATCATATGATCGCCCAGCCCTAGGAGTCACTATCCCATAATAAGTTGTTTCCATGTCTGATCCCCCACAGACGTGTACATCAGGAGATTTCTCATACAGAAACATAAATAAGTGAAAAAGTCCCACAGGGCAGGTTTTAGTGGGGCTCATCAGCTGGGCTCTCCGGCTGTTAAACATTTATTAGGCAGACTGGTTAGGAAGAAGATCTGCCCTTTCTGAAACACTCAGACCAACCCATGTGGCACCAACAACCACACCATGTTCAAAGTCACTTAAATCACCGTTCACACCGAGCTTCTGAATGGGGAAGATCGTCTTGACCATGTCAACATTCCCAAATGCATTGAAGTGATTGGCTGATTAGTCATTTGTGTTGATGAGCAGTTGGACAGGTGTACACAATAACGTGGCCAGTGAGTGTATACTATGTATAATATTGTCATTTTCCACCTAAAATTAATCAAAAATTTAAAAGTAACTCCTGGTAACCATTGACCAGTATTGTCTTGTGTCTTTTTTCAGTACTTTTATCATCGAAAAACAGCCCCCCCAGGTATTAAAAACTCAGACCAAGTTTGCTGCAACAGTCCGCCTTCTGGTGGGGGGGAAACTCAATGTCCACATGAACCCGCCACAGGTCAAGGCTGTCATTGTCAGTGAGCAGCAGGCCAAAGCTTTGTTGAAGAATGAAAGTACACACAGGTAAGGAGTCGGCAGCCTAGACATCTAAATACACCGACCAAAAATATAAACCTAACATTTTTGCTTTTGCTCCTGTTTGTCATGAGCTGAAACATTTTCTAAATACACCTGTCATGGTCTGCGTCCTGTGTCCCCCCCCCAGGTTCCCCTTATGTGTCTCCTTGTGTTCCCCAGCCCCCCTCTAGGTTCTCCCCGTAGGTTTCTGTGCCCCTTTAGGTCTCCAGCTCCCACCAGGTTTTCCCAGGTTCACTTATGGTTTAGTTTTCTTTGTATTTATATTATCTAGCTAATTTTCCCCTGTAGTTTCTTAGGTTCAGGTTTCCCTAAAGGCCCTTCCCCACCGGTTTATTAGTTCTTTCCTCAGATCATTAGTTATTTGTCTTGTTCTTCTAGTCTTTAGGTTTGGTTATCATTCATATGTCATGTTTTATTTCCCCTCCTCAGCTTAGTTTCCTCTCCCTGATTAGTAGATTGATTTCTCCAGGTTTCTCTCTCCCCACGCACCTGCAGCTCATCTTCCAATCATCCTGCCCCTGTATATAAAACCCTGTCTGTGTCGCAATATGTTGTTGGTCCATTGTCCTTGTCAGCTCTTTAAGTGAGCTCTTTGTCTCTAGGTCTCTTGGTTTTTTTCATACTTGGATTTTCAGTTTTATTTCAACTCCTGCCTCGTGTCTCCCTGGTTCTGCATCTTGGGTCCCCCCCCCCCACACACACACACACACACACACACACACACAGAGTGTGAGAACACCAATGACTCAGTAATCTCAAATATTCTTTACAAATCTGTCTACATCTGCGCTAGTGAGCACTTCTTCTCTCCCGAGATAATCCTTCCCTCTAGGCTTGGGTGGTATCCAAATTCTGATAGCATTAGACTTTCTCCACATTTTACCAAGGTGTAAGGTGTTACTGTTGCCAATTAAAAATTATGCCATAAGCCTCAAGTGACATTACCTTCACTGTTCAGAAACTGAATCTCCAACACTATTATTACTGAAAAAATAACGACGTTTTATTAAAAAACGCAGCTGATTACAAAGTTTTCTCACCAGATAAAAAGCATTTTTACTTTTCCATCTTCAACATTGCATGTTATTGGCCGACAACGTTCCCTGCAGTACTGAAAACCTGCTCCAATGATGAGCTTGTGGCAGTTAGCCGGTCACAACATCTGGGAAGAGGGTAGCAGCATATTTCCACCAGAAAAGCGATTTGTCATCTCCTTGAATGACAGGCTTCAATTAGGCTGTAGTTTCAACTTCGGAGTGCTTCTCTGTGGTGTCGACGGGACCTGCATCTTGTTGTTACCTCTTCATTGCACGGGGAGCACTTGTGGTCGAGCAAACACTCATTGACAGAACACCAGTGTCATTTGCTCAAAACCAAAAATATCTTTTTTTTCGTCACCCAAGTCAATTAATGCACAACCTGCCCTTTCTCTTCCTTTCTGCCTTGGTGGCTCTCTCTCTCTCTGTGCTGTCACTCGATGACTTCATGTTAGTAAACTTAATGAAATGTCTCAGAAAGTCAGCCTTAACATATTAAACTATCTTCTTTCTTTCTTTTTCTTTCTTTCTTTCTTTTTCTTTCTTTCTTTTTCTTTCTTTCTTTCTTTCTTTCTCTTTCTTTCTTTTTCTTTCTTTCTTTTTCTTTCTTTCTTTCTTTCTTTCTTTCTTTCTTTCTCTTTCTTTTTCTTTCTTTTTCTTTTTCTTTCTTTTTCTTTTTCTTTTTCTTTTTTTCTTTCTTACTCTTTCTTTTTCTTTTTTCTTTCTTTCTCCTTCTTTTTTCTTTCTCTTTCTTTTTCTTTCTTTCTTTCTTTCTCTTTCTTTCTTTTTCTTTCTTTCTTTTTCTTTCTTTCTTTCTTTCTCTTTCTTTTTCTTTCTTTTTCTTTTTCTTTCTTTTTCTTTTTCTTTTTCTTTTTAGGCCCGAGCAGCGAAAGCGCTGCGAAGGCCTCTTGTTTTTGCTCTGTTTATTCTTTCTTTTTATTTATTATTCTTAGCCCGCTTTGAATGGCTTTTTGGGGACGTTAACGTACCCCAAAACTCACAATACTTTGCATACTTATCAGGCCTGGTGAAAAATTTGATATTTTAAAGGTCCCAAAAAAATCGCAAAGGAAATGGCTGAACAGCGCCCCCTAGAAGGTGAAAAATACCCCTCTCCATAAAGCTTAGTTTATCGTACAGTTATGAAATTTGGTACACTTGTAGTACTCAACAGTCCGCACAGAAAAGTCTCTTGCAAGCATGGTCAATATAAAACAGGAAGTCGGCCATTTTGGGTTGAAATGGCGATTTTTTGCCGTTTTTGCCGTTTTTAGGGTCCGTTTCTGATTGGATTGCTCGATCATTTTTCGCACGATCGTCTCAAAAATTGTGCAAAATTGCTCAGAAGAGATGGGCGAACAAAATGAGACAAGGATTCTGACTTTTCGTATATGATGAAGGGGCGGGGCCAGGCCTCGAAGGTTGACTACTCGCCAAAATTTTTTTAATTGCTATAACTTCATAACTGAATGGAATAGAGTTACCAAACTTTCTGTGGTCATTCGTCATCCACCCACAAAGTAAAATGAATGGTCGCATGATGACATCACACAAGCCCCGCCCCCTCAAGACCAAAAAGGTCAAGTTTTACTGTGAAAGGTCCCAAATTGCCCCATTTCACTTAATCACCACAAATTTGTAGCTGGTAACTCAAGACAAGTGGGGGTTGCTTGGCGTCACTTTATGGGAGTTTTCGGCAGAGGGCGAGGCTGTGGCGGCGCGGCGAAGTCAGGCGTACCGCCGTGGCCTTACGTTTGCCTCCCGTTTCGTCATTTCTAAAGATATCGTCACGAAACTTCTTGTGAGTGATCCTAGTCTGGCCCCCCAAAAGATCTGATGTGAATATCCGGTGGGCGTGGCCTATTTTCTGAAATAGCGCCCCCTAGGACCATTAAAACTGTCAGCCCCAAGCCATGCTTTGACTGAGGATTACGAAATTTGGTACACTAGTGTGGTGTCTCAGGACCTACAAAAAAGTCTCTTGGAGCCAAGTGCAAAGTCGCACAGGAAGTCGGCCATTTTGGTCGAAGTACGCGATTTAGTGGTTTTCGCACACGTTGTTTGGAGAGTGATGCTCCGTCGTCCTTTTCACCAATCGCCTTCAAACTTCTGCCGTATACTCTTAAGTCATAGGGGAAAAAATTCAACCGTCAGATTTTTCAAAAGTTGAAAGGTGTGGGCGTGGCTAAGCCTCAAACTTTGACCTGTCGCCACACCACTCTTTTTTTCACAGCTCCCTACTGGACTCCTTTTACCCAATCAGCAGGAATCTCTGGCAAATAGCAGTAGACACCTTGAGGTCACTTGTTATCCACTACTGGCAGGTTTCAGAAAAAGGTGGGGCTTTGGGAGCATGGCGAAAATCGCCATCACGCCATGGAAATACGTTTGCCTCTCATTTCTTCAGTTATCGTGATATCGCTACGAAACTTATGGGGAGTGATCCTAGTCTGACCCCCAAGAGACATAGACATCTGAATTTTGTGGGCGTGGCCTATTTTTTGAAATAGCGCCCCCTAGGACCATTTAAACTATTAGCCCCAAGCCATGCTTTGACTGAGGATTACGAAATTTGGTACACTAATGTGGAGTCTCAGGACCTACAAAAAAGTCTCTTGGAGCCAAGTCCAAAGTCGCACAGGAAGTCGGCCATTTTGGTCCAAGTACGCGATTTAGTTGTTTTGGTACACGTTGTTTGGAGAGTGATGCTCCGTTGCTCTTTTCACCAATCGCTTTCACACTTCTGCTATATACTCTTAAGTTGTAGGGGAAAAAATTCAACCGTCGGATTTTTCAAAAGTTGAAAGGTGTGGGCGTGGCTAAGCCTCAAACTTTGACCTGTCGCCACGCCACTCTTTTTTTCACAGCTCCCTACTGGACTCCTTTTACCCAATCAGCAGGAATCTCTGGCAAATAGCAGTAGACAACGTGAGGTCACTTGGTCTCCAGTACTGGCAGGTTTCAAAAAAAGGCGGGGCTTTGGGAGCATGGCGAAAATCGCCATCACGCCATGGAAATACGTTTGCCTCTCATTTCTTCAGTTATCGTGATATCACTACGAAACTTCTGGTGAGTGATCCTAGTCTGACCCCAAGAGAAATAGACAGCTGAAGTTTGTGGGCGTGGCCTATTTCCTTAAATAGCGCCCCCTAGGACCTTTTAAACTAATAGCCCCAAGCCATGCTTTGACTGAGGATTACGAAATTTGGTACACTAATGTGTTGTCTCAGGAAAAAAAGTCTCTTGGAGCCAAGTGCAAAGTCGTACAGGAAGTCGGCCATTTTGGTCCAAGTACTCAATTTAGTGGTTTTCGCAGACATTGTTTGGAGTATTATGCCCCATCGTCCTTTTCACCAATTGCCTTCAAACTCCTGCTATATCCTCTTAAGACATAGGGGAAAAAATTCAACCGTCGGATTTTTCAAAAGTTGAAAGGTGTGGGCGTGGCTAACCCTCAAACTTTGACCTTTCGCCATTACATTTCTTGGCTTAATAACTCCCATGTGCATGATCTAATCTATATCAAACTTTGTCTGTGTGATCACTGACCACATCTGAAGACAATGCCAATGTGGACAGCTGACATCCCCTAAGTCCCGCCCTCTACTACAGGAAGTCTATTGTTTTATGGTGAAATGCCCATATTTGTCATGATCTGAAAGCTTTCCAGCGGCCCTAGATAAGTTTAACCTACAATAACTTCAAACAACGTGGTCAGAAAAGCATTACAGTTGGTCTGTGTCATCAGATCCACGAGAGTCGTAAAGGTAGAGTATGCCCTAGTTGTGAGACGTGTAATATAATGGTGTCCTCAGAGGGGATGCTGAGCCAGGGTGAGGTGCGGACGAGGTGATCGTTTGCGGTTTCTGGTGTCGGGGTGGTCGACGTTTCTGTTCCGCGGACGTGCCCTAGTGCCCCGGGCTGCCGGCCAGGCCGGAGCGGTGCGGAGCTGCGAGGGCCGAACGACGCTGCTTGCAGCTTTAATTTTCTTTCTTACTCTTTCTTTTTCTTTTTTCTTTCTTTCTCCTTCTTTTTTCTTTCTCTTTCTTTTTTTCTTTCTTTTTCTCTTTCTTTTTTTCTTTTTCTCTTTCTTTTTCTTTTTCTTTCTTTCTTTCTTTCTTTCTTTCTTTCTTTCTTTCTTTCTCTTTCTTTCTTTCTTTCTTTCTTTCTTTCTTTCTTTCTTTCTTTCTTTCTTTTGGTTTATAGCATTAACATAAAATTTTTCTTATCAAACAAAACAACAATATTAACAACTTGAATTTAAACCAAAAAAGGAATAGGCAGAAGCAATGCTTATTTTAGCCTACCCTATTTTCCACCTAAGATACATAACCAATATACATTTCTTTTATTTTCCCCAATATAAATAACCACAATGATAATTCATTAATGTCTATATATACTTTACGTACCCTGTAAATATGTGACACTTTACACCTGCTTTAAACTTTAGTAAAGAAGTACATTTCTTCAAATCATCATCTAACTCATTCCACAATTTCACACCAACAACGGAAACACATCTTGATTTCACATTAGTTCTGGCTTTTACACATTCAAACATAAATACACCTCTGAGATTATAATGATCATCTCTTGGTTTGAAATAAACTTTTATGCAATTTGGGATATTATTATTAACGACTTTATGAAGAATCTCTAAGATTTTTACTTTAATTATATCTCCTAATTTTAGTGTTTTAGTTTGACTAAATAGATTATGGGTTGGTTCGAGGTATTCCAATTTATTAACTATTCTAATTGCCTTTTTTGTAATTTAAATACAGTCTCAACACATGTTTTACCTGCATTTCCCCAAACCTCTGCACAGTAAGACAAATAAGGCATAACCAAAGAGCTATAAATCAAAAACAAGGCTTTTTTATTTAGTACATCACTAGTTTTATAAAGTATAGCAATAGATTTAGACTTTTGCCATTTGATATATTTGATATGTGGTTTCCAACTGGGTTTACTATCAATAATCACACCGAGGAATTTAGTCTCATATACTTGTTCAATTGGGACTCCATTTAAATACAGCTTAGCACCGTCATTGTCCCTGTTCCCTGAAAATATCATAAATTTGGTTTTATTTTCATTTAGTGATAGCTTGTTGTAATCAAACCATTTTTTAATTCAACCCAATTCGTTTTCAACCTCTTGTAATAATTTACTCATATCTTTTCCCATACAAATGAAATTTGTATCATCTGCAAACATAATACATTTTAACCGAGACGATACAGAAAAGATGTCGTTCAGGTATAGGTTGAATAATTTCGGTCCTAGCACCGAGCCTTGCGGTACACCACCTATTACTCTTTCAAGCTGTGAATCTATATCATTAACATTTACATATTGAAATCTACTGCTTAAATAACTAGCAAGCCATTGATTGGTTTTACCACGAAGACCATAGTATTCACATTTCTTGAGCAGGTATGTGTGATCAATTGTATCAAATGCCTTACTCAAGTCAATTAAGACAGCCACTACATGAAGTTTTTGATCCACTGCTGTTGCAATCTGCTCTACCAAATCCATAACTGCTAATGAGGTTGAACGATTCTTCCTAAACCCATACTGATGGTCGTTGAAAAGATCAAACTTGTTGATAAATGCTTCAAATCTAATTACAAAAAGTTTCTCAAGTATCTTTGAAAACTGTGGCAGTAAAGAGATAGGTCTATAGTTACAAGCTAATAATTTATCACCACTTTAATAAATAGGAATAACTCTGGCTATTTTAATTTGTTCAGGGACTGTGCCACTTGAAAAGGATTTATTACAAATATAAGTAAAAGGTTCAATAATGCAATGGATAACCTCCTTGATGAGAGACATATCCATCCCATGAAAATCTAAGGACTTTTTACTTTTGAAACTATGTACCGCTTGGATCACATCACTGTGGCTTACACTGCTCAAAAACATTGCATTATTATTTTTATTTATTTCATGGTTAATTTCAACTTCTGGCAGCTTTTTAGATAGATTAGGGCCAACATTCACAAAATATTTATTAAACTCATTTGCAATGTCCTTTTCATTTTTATTGTGAACATCTATACCTGCTTCTTTTGTATTTCTTATTAATTTATTTAACACATTCCATGTACCCTTAGTATTATTTTTGTGTTTTAGGAAAAGCTGATCATAATATTCCTTTTTTTGCTTCCTTATTATTGCAGTTAATTTGTTTTTATATTCCTTATACCTCTTTTCTTTGTCCTTTGTTGGATTTTTTATAAAATCTAGATACAGTGATTTCTTTTTCTGGCAAGCCCTTTCCAATCCCCTAACAATCCAGGGTGGGGACCTTTTTTTTTAAGTTTTGCTTATGATATTTTAGAGGACAATGTTTATCATAAGCTCACAAAAATATTTCTAGAAATGCATTATAAGAATTATTAACATCATCAACATAAACATCAGTCCAATCAGAACAAAACAGTTCAAATTTCAGAGCTTCAATTGCAACAGCAGTTTTTTTTCTAGTTGTGGTATAATTTACATTTTCCATATCTAAATAAAAATGAAAATTCATCCAGCCATCAGTTTCAGGATTCTCAATAAAATTCGGTATAAGAGAAAAAGACTGTGTAATTTGTTATTGTTTGTTTTGACAGTGAAAGCAGCGGGGACATCCTTAACAACAACTGTGTTATGGAGTATCATCAAGGCACCGGCACACTCAGCGCCCACTTCAGAAACATGGTAGGCTATCTGGGAATATAAAACGTGTGTGTGTGTGTGTGTGTGTGACTTTCTACCTACTTACATACGTGCATATCTATACAGATTGATAGAAGAATTAGCAGTTTTTTAATAACGTGCCTCAAGATAAAAATCACAAGAACAAAAACAAATAAATAAATAATAATTAATAAATGTAATAAAGAAGGAGAAAAATAATTTGGATAAAAAATAAACAGAGAATTGGTAGAAACCGCAGCTTGAAGAGAATGTTGTGAGGAAGAATCAACCGAAGGTCACGCCAAAGCCAGTCTGAAGAGGTGAGCCTTCAGCTGCTTTTTAAAGGAGACCACTGAGTCCACTGATCTCAGGCTCAGGGGGAGAGAGGTCCAGAGTCTGGGGGCCACAGCAGCAGATGATCTGTCACCTTTGGTCTTTAGCCTGGTGCTGCACAACCAACAGACTTTGGTCGCTGGACCTCAGGGACCTCCTGGGGGTGTAGGGACTGAGAAGATCACCAGTGTATGGTGGGATGGATAGATAGAAAGATATATAGATGTATGGATGGATAGGTGGATGGATGGATGGGTAGGGAGGTTGATGGGTGGGTGGGTAGGTAGGTAGGTAGGTAGGTAGGTTGATGGGTGGGTGGGTAGGTAGGTAGGTAGGTAGGTAGGTAGGTGAATGGATGATAGATAGGCAGGTAAGTGCATGGATGGATGGATGGATGGATAGGTGGGTAGGTAGGTAGGTAGGTAGGTAGGTAGGTGAATGGATGATAGATAGGCAGGTAAGTGCATGGATGGATGGATAGGTGGGTAGGTAGGTAGGTAGGTAGGTAGGTGAATGGATGATAGATAGGCAGGTAAGTGCATGGATGGATGGATAGGTGGGTAGGTAGGTAGGTAGGTAGGTAGGTGAATGGATGATAGATAGGCAGGTAAGTGCATGGATGGATGGATGGATGGATAGGTGGGTAGGTAGGTAGGTAGGTAGGTAGGTAGGTAGGTAGGTAGGTGAATGGATGATAGATAGGCAGGTAAGTGCATGGATGGATGGATAGGTAGGTAGGTAGGTAGGTAGGTAGGTGAATGGATGATAGATAGGCAGGTAAGTGCATGGATGGATGGATGGATGGATAGGTGGGTAGGTAGGTAGGTAGGTAGGTAGGTAGGTGAATGGATGATAGATAGGCAGGTAAGTGCATGGATGGATGGATGGATGGATAGGTGGGTAGGTAGGTAGGTAGGTAGGTAGGTAGGTAGGTAGGTGAATGGATGATAGATAGGCAGGTAAGTGCATGGATGGATGGATAGGTAGGTAGGTAGGTAGGTAGGTAGGTGGGTAGGTAGGTAGGTAGGTAGGTAGGTAGGTGAATGGATGATAGATAGGCAGGTAAGTGCATGGATGGATGGATGGATGGATAGGTGGGTAGGTAGGTAGGTAGGTAGGTAGGTAGGTGAATGGATGATAGATAGGCAGGTAAGTGCATGGATGGATGGATGGATGGATAGGTGGGTAGGTAGGTAGGTAGGTAGGTAGGTGAATGGATGATAGATAGGCAGGTAAGTGCATGGATGGATGGATAGGTGGGTAGGTAGGTAGGTAGGTAGGTAGGTAGGTGAATGGATGATAGATAGGCAGGTAAGTGCATGGATGGATGGATGGATGGATGGATGGATAGGTGGGTAGGTAGGTAGGTAGGTAGGTAGGTAGGTAGGTGAATGGATGATAGATAGGCAGGTAAGTGCATGGATGGATGGATGGATGGATAGGTGGGTAGGTAGGTAGGTAGGTAGGTAGGTGAATGGATGATAGATAGGCAGGTAAGTGCATGGATGGATGGATGTAGATGAAACATTTGAGGACTCGAGGTTGATGCACAAGTTTTGTGCGTTATTTAGCCCCACTAACCCCACATACTTGCTGTAGGCTGTATGTCTTAAACAAACATAATTTCACATGATGCTGATGTATGTCACTTACATGTCACTGCTTGGCTGTTTGTTTACAGTCACTGAAGCGAATCAAGCGCTCAGACCGTCGAGGTGCCGAGTCGGTCACAGAGGAGAAGTTCACTATTCTGTTTGAGTCACAGTTCAGTGTTGGGGGTAACGAGTTGGTTTTTCATGTCAAGGTTAGTCACTTCCTTTTATTATCTTTACTTACATTTTTAGTGCTGATTCAGCATTAACGCTATAGTGATCCTGTTTCTCTTTAATCTTCTTTAAGAAAAATCTGTCTGCATTTTCTGTTTATGGTACCAAGTGGGTTTTTAGTAGGGATGAGCGAGTATACCACTATCTGTATCTGTTCAGCCATCTAAATGATCTCAGCCGGTGCGAGGAAACATGACTCAGTGTCTCCGGTTTTAGCTTCTTTGCACTGGCTGCCAGTCAAGAGTTTAATATTTTATTGTTGATTTTTAATCTTTGCATGGGAAGGCAGCTACCTACTTATCTGACCAGTGTGTTCCCTATTGCCTTTCCAGAGCGCTAAGGTCCTCTGGTCAGTCGACCTTGTTCATTGCCCAGCTGCAGGCCGTCTAATGGTTTCATGTGTAGGGAGGGGCGGATGCTCTGTGTGACTGGCTAGTCACAGAGAGTGAAGACAGTCAGTTACCCAGTGAGGATTTTCCTTCAGCACGATTACAGATATTTACGGCTTTTAATCGTTTTATGCTCGTACTCGTCAAAAATGCTTCATCCGTTTCAGACGAGTACCCGGCTCAACCCTAGCCTTTAGGAGGCATGATGTTATCCAGAAACAGCTGAGCTAATTTCTAGGGCTGATGTGATTTCTAAAGTAGAAACTGCTGCAGCCGCGTGTCAGCGGAGTTTTGTAGATTGAATCATTAGTTTGCATGACTAACTTTAATTTTTTCTGAGCTTAAAGGGACAGTCAAAACATGTATAGAAATAATAAATGTCTTCTTCATACGTTCTCCTGCAATGCCCTGGTCCTGTAGAATGAGCCCTGGCATTTTTACTGTGATTGCCTGTTTTTCTGTAAAACCACAGAAAAAGAGAGATGCTCGGGTCGAGCAGGCTGCTTCATGCGCGTTCACGCTCAGGCATCGCCCGTAGCATTTGCTATCCGTAGCTTTAGCAGCAGAGAGAGAGGCAGTGCCAACTCAGCGACTTTGTCGCTGTTCCTAACGCCTAGTGATGAACCTAGCTACATTTCTGAGGACCCTTAGCTACTTTCTTCTAGATATTTCCTGCAAATTAGCAACAAAATAGCCATTTTTGCTCTGAACCGTTCTTTGAACGTTGTTTCTGCTGTCATCAAGGGTATAAAAGTTACAGATATAAAAGACGTCACTGGCGCTTTAGCTCACCTAGTAAGACGTCGGAGTCTCATGGGAAAGACCCGTGTTCGATTCTGGATGTGAACATAGTTTATTTAGTGTTTATTTTTTACATTAATGGTATTTGTTTTTTCAATAAGATGCCCAAACTTTAATTTGAGACTCGCCGAACGGCATTGAATTCACAGATAAAAAAGATGTGGTTTCAACTTTCCTTTTGGAACAATTTTTCAAGCAAGGGAAGGGAATGATCTGAGCATGCAGGAGGACTGACCCATCTTAAACCTTTGTCGGCTGTGCTGAAGAGAAAGGTACAGAACCACATTATTTAATTAATTAGCTGCGCGTTCTCCTGTCCTCTGTCCTCTGGGACACACACACACACACACACACACACGCACGCACGCACGCACGCACGCACGCACACACACACACACACACACACACACACACACACACACACATTATAGCGTAACTCGCATGTGGGGCCCGAACTTTTTTCCCCCAGTTGCAGGGTCCAACCCTTCTAGTGGTACTAGAACGCTGAAAAAAATCAGGCAAGTCCCAAAAAAAATCTTGATGCCAAAAATCACTTTCAATAAGCAAAACTTTAAACTTTTTATAAAAAAGTATTTTAGCTAGTTATGGGGCCCGGTTTCTTACATTCCAGCTTTGTGAGGTCCACTTTACACACACGTTTTTTACTCCGTCGTGGGGCCTTTGTATACATTAAAATGTTTTCTGATCTAAATGGGGATTTCTATCAAAATTTTCATTAAGTTAAACCAATACAAACATGCATGTATACACATGTTATAATTTAGTGGGAAAAAACATTTATACATCGTGTTATTACACTTTTTTTTAGTATTTTATGGGGCTTTTTATGAAAATTTCCAATCTTTTAGTTTAAAATAGGATTTCTGTCAAAATTATGTTTAAGTTAAACCCATACAAACATTCATCTATCCCGATTTTATAATTTAGTTCAAGAAAACCTTTAAAGTTTTAGTGTTATGAATCATTGTATCCATTCAGCCATCAATTTCCTTCCGGTTATGCCATCTGGTTAAATAAACTGTACATTTTAAAATGATCTTGTCCCTTTTCCCCTGCTGACCTATTTTCTTCTGTTAATTAGGTCATAATGGTGTTTATTTGAACGGAATACCATTTGGTAGAAAGTACTAACCATAGCTTTTCCTGAGTTTAGGAAAAGGATTACAAATGTAGCCATAGAAAAGATGACCTTTGTTATGCATTTTTTTATACTTTAAGATGTTAAGTGTGGTTCACTTGTATAAATAATATTTTTGCAGTGGTCTCTAGTTAGGAATGAATGCCTTGTAAGTTGTACTCTGGGTACAAAAAGTCCTGGTGCACCTATTTCAAAGTCTAAAAGATTGTCAGATCAGGTCAAGATGGGTGAGTCCATGAACATTAAGTGACAGTTTGACGTAGATCTGTCAGGCTTTTCTAATCCTAGTTTCATCGTCTATTTTCTATCAGAAGCTAATGCAGGACATAGGTGTAGGAGACTATTTTCATGCTCAGCCTGCATGAAACTGACCGATTATTCAGAAATAATCAATGAAAACATTTTTCACTGAACCAAATATTTAATGGAAAAAAGCACAGTTTTAAAAGACTGAATGTGCCATTCAAAGATTTTTTTCCTTCTTTTATTCAGAAGACATTCAGAATAGAAAAACTTGAATAAAAAAAGCTCTAGAATAACCAATAAGGTTTCAAACCCTTTAAAACTGAACATGTCTTTTAACTAATTTGCATAACTGCACTTGTCTATTAATACAAGTTTCTAAAATGAAAATAAAAACATATTCTGGAAGAAACTGAACTGTATTTCCTTTTTCCTTTGTGACGGTTAAGTAGAAATGAAATGTTTTTGTAGTGATGCACGAGTCAGAGAGCGACTGTGGGGGAAGGAGGAGCAGGAGGAGCCGCAAGATCAGCATCATGTGTGCACAGAGTCTCAGCTGGAGCAGATGAGTAACCAATGGCCTCTTCCTATATACAAGGGAAAAAGCTCCTGCACTACAAGCAAAACAGGTATTATGTTATACGTAAATAACTTAAGTGGTGTGCGGTGGGTGTTGTGTTGAGGCAGCACTGTCTGCTACGTTGAGTGCCAATGTAGGCATCTCCTCCTCCAGCTCCTACATGTAGGAAGCGACATCCAGTTACTCATTTGCTCCAGCCAAGGGTTCGTGCACGCAACGCTGATATTGTGGCCCCGCTTGCTCCTCCCTCTCCAGCAGTTGTGCTCCAACTGGTGCTTTGCCAGAAACATTTCATTTCTAACTGACTGGTGACCCACTAGTGTTTTACTCATTTTTTCTCCTCATGCAAGTGATTCTGTTTTTCACATAATATTTCACAGCTCTCCAATCTCTGGTCCCCAGAGCTTCAGGTTCTGCAGCGATGCACCTTTCACACTCTGCCTTACCCGGGACCTGGTTTGTCATTATGCATTTCCTTAAATGTCTGTTTACTGCATTACATTCCTCTGAAGTCCAGCTTCTTTTGGCAGCCATTTCTTTACCTAAGGACATAAAAAAAATTCTGTAGCTTTACAAAATAGCTTTGATAAACCATTTTTAATGACTGTAACTACAACAAACTAAAAAACTCCAGCTTCTGAAAGCTGAGGAATGGCTCATTGACAATAAACAGCCTTTTTGTATCCCCTGGTGGAGAAAAACCAGAGGTGAGGAGAGAAACCAAAGTGTAGAGAAAAATGTAACCAAAAATTGTGCGAGAAATGTTTTCTCAGGTGGTAAAACAACTACCTAGATACCATAGTTTTGAGACTGAAGGCCGACAACTATGGGGGGGGGGGCAACTGTTCAAGAAAATGCTGGTAATTAAACATGACAGCGAGTCACCACACCAAATCTGTCATAATATAACTTCATTCATACTTTTGGAATTTACTTTACAAATCAAAGCAATGTTGATCATTTTAATCATGCTAATTAGTCATTTTAACTCATAAAATAGTTTTGTGTGTGTGTGTGTGTGTGTATATTGCAGCACTTTGGTCAGCTTTTTTTTAAACGCGCTAAACAAATAAATTTGGTATGGTATAGAGAGCATGATGCTTAAGTCGTGTGGGTTTAGTTAGCAGGAAATGTGAAGGAATGAATACACTGATGCAGTTTTAATGTTTGAACTATGCAAAAACAGTGGTGATAAATCTGGATACTGAAAAGTAGAAAGCTTACTGCCCCCGAATGAGGGCTACTCTAGCTCACCTCTCTTTTTGGGCAACTTCTCTTTACACTGGCCGCTAGATGTAGGAACACAAGAAGTCGGTTGGTTGTCTTCTGGCATCAGCAGTGCTGAAATTAGCACAGAAAAGAAAACAAGTTAAACTTGTCTATTTTGAGACAGCAAATAATCTGCAGTGGCCAAGAAAAACAAAAAAAGCTTTACATATTTACACTGTCCCAAATTATTATTAAAATAGGTGTAGGTGACAGACCTTTGTTAGTTTTTTGATTAAACTCACGAATGCCATCATGTTTCTGGATGATTTGATCACTGAAATAATTCTCAGGCACCTGTGATTATAGTTTGTCATGTGAGCCCAATTATAAAAGGAAACCTACTAAAGGATGTTCCACATTAACTTATCAACTACCAGCTATTACCTGATCAGAAAAGCCCCGTGCTGCCAGCGTTTGAGCGATTTTACTGTTTTTGAAGTCAGAACATTCTGCTCTATGAACAAAGAGTAGACTAGCTATTTTCATGATGAAGAATCTGCATGTTTCCAGCATTATCCATTCTTTCATAATCCGTTGAATTGTGGTCGGCAGAAGCTTTTCTGGTTCGCGCCTCGCTTTTTACACAGCAGCGGCCCAAAATGATCTCCTAACACATGGACTTTCTGCTTCCTGATCACGTGATGTCTGTAGATGAAGATCAGCTTTAGAGCTGGGATGTTTGTTCTCGCTGTGCGGGGCTCGTTCAGACGCCCGCACATTAAAAAAATGCAAATGTCGACTTTGGTCATCAATGGATGTGAATGCGTTAAGCAGGTTAACAATTTCAAGCAATATGGGAGGGTAAAAAGATCCTGCTTCTGCCAAAATGCATGAATAGTTAAACATACATTCAACAAGGTATGAAACCTTTAGGTATTTCACAAAAACTAGAGCTTGATCTTTGTACTGTTGAAAGATTTGTGGCTGATTAGGAGCACGCACAGGTTTGTTCAGATAAAGGCAGAGTGATAAATATTTCTGCCAAATTAATGCATCACATTGACAGAGCAGCTGCTAAAATTCCATTTTAAAGCAAGCTGCTGGTGCCTCTGAAGGCCTGTGAACATTAAAGTGTAGGATCTTTCAGAAGCTTGCTAATATGCATGAACGTTCTATTCAACCAACTCAGAGGGCTGGATTAGTGGGTGACGGGTGGACAGCCACCAAGTCCCAACAATGCTGCTACGTCAGCATTTAGCTGCAATGTGAGGGTTTTTATGTGTGGGAGTGATGTTTTCAGTCAGAGTTTTCATTTTTATGATGTGTCTCTGTTTTTACTATTAATTTTTTTTCTGCTTTGATCTTGGTTTTTTATTTGTATGACTGTTCTGTATGCACTCTGTGTGCATGAAGGGGAACCTCAATTTTGTTGTTTTTGTGTTTGGTGCTTTTTCTCTGTGCAGCACTTTGGTCAGCTTTTTTTTAAACGCGCTAAACAAATAAATTTGGTATGGTATAGAGAGCATGATGCTTAAGTCGTGTGGGTTTAGTTAGCAGGAAATGTGAAGGAATGAATACACTGATGCAGTTTTAATGTTTGAACTATGCAAAAACAGTGGTGATAAATCTGGATACTGAAAAGTAGAAAGCTTACTGCCCCCGAATGAGGGCTACTCTAGCTCACCTCTCTTTTTGGGCAACTTCTCTTTACACTGGCCGCTAGATGTAGGAACACAAGAAGTCGGTTGGTTGTCTTCTGGCATCAGCAGTGCTGAAATTAGCACAGAAAAGAAAACAAGTTAAACTTGTCTATTTTGAGACAGCAAATAATCTGCAGTGGCCAAGAAAAACAAAAAAAGCTTTACATATTTACACTGTCCCAAATACAGCCGGGTATTTCTGAGCAGTGGGTGTAGCTGTTGCTAGTTTCCCTAATCTACCACCAGTGATTTAAAAAGATGTTGGACACCTTCACCTTGCTGGATGATTACTCACATTGGGCTTTCATGTCATCTCTCTTGTCACTGCTATAAACCTCCCGGATTCTCTAGTCTCAACATCCCACCTCGAGCTCCTTCTGACTGCCTGCTCTGTTGCCCACTTGTCCACCCTTCAGTTACTGCAGTCTTCTGGATTTCCTCTTGCCACACCACTCACTCTGGCAAGACCTCCTCTCTCCCTTCCTTGGGAGCCAACTCAACTCTTAGACTCGTAAACCCTTCTTAACCTTCAAAATGCAACTGCCAATAATACCATAATTAAAGAAACTCTGCTTTCAGACCCACCCCCTTGGACTCTGACCTTCCCCTCCAAGTATCCTGCTTTGTTACTCTTGTTAATAAAAACTCTTACCTCTGTCTCCGTATTGACTTTGTATGTCATGGGTCAGAAAACTTCAACCTACTATTACACTTTTGGATATTTAACAAAATCTAGAGCCTGATCTTCGCAGTGTTGAGAGATTTGTGGCCGATTCAGAGCACACACGTTTGCTTTGATAAAGCCAATGTGAGAAAGGTTTCTGCCAAAACTAATACAGAGCAGCTGCTAAAATTCCATTATAAAGCAAGGTGCTTGTGTCTGAAGGCCTGCAAACATTAAGGAGTTGGATTCTCCTGAGCTTGCAGTTATGCATAAACTTCTACTCAGCCAGTTCAGAAGGCCACTCCCCCTGGGCTGCCACCTTAACGTGGTAGAGGTGTTTGAGTGTCCCAATGATTCTAGGAGCTAAGATGTCTGAGGCTTTATGCCTCTGGCAGGGTCACCCATGGCAAACAGATCCTAGGGAAGGATAAGACAAAGTGCAGCCCAAAGACCCCTTATGATGAATACTATAAATGGGAACAGCGTTCTCATGCCCAGACGTGGGTCACCGGGGGCCCCGATCTGAAGCCAGGCCTGGAGTTGGGGCAGGCTGGCGAACGCCCGGTGGCCGGGCTTTTACCCATGGAGCCTGGCCGGGCTACATCCCAAAGAGGAGATGTGGGTCCCCCTTTCCATGGGCTCACCACTCGTAGGAGGGGCCAGAGTGGTTGGGTGCAGTGTGGAAAGCCGGGGACCTTGGCGGACTGATCCTCGGCTACAAAAGCTAGCTCTCAACTAGGGATGGGTACCTTTGACATTTGAATCGATCCAGTACTAATTCCCGGTACCTAGGAATCGATACCGGTACTTAACGGTACCAATTTTCGATACTTGCGTGTTTAATATTGTAATTCTCTTTTATAATTAAATATATATTTTTCTCAATATATAACCATATTTGAAAAATATCACGATAAATAACACATAACTGTTTGTATTTTAACATCGTCCTTGTAGTTTTATAAGCTGATAATAAAACTGAAGCAAACATCTTTACTGTGAACTAAATTTACTGTGTATCTTCATTCCTTTTGCAGTCCTTTTTCATTCGATTTTTCCTATTGGGAAGTTAGAATTTCCGAGGAGAAAGCGAACGCACCATTAGCTGATAACAATGGTGGCGATGGAAGCTAATTTATCAAGCTAACGTTATCTTAAACAGTTTATTTAGCTGCTGGAGCAGATTAAAACGATGATGCCTCACACAGATCGTTGTTGCTGGTTTCATCTTCTCATAATCACCCGTCGCATTTAGTGAAGCCAAACTTTAGAGCGCGTTCATGTTCTTCTAGTAAGAAATTCGGAGTTCCGAGGAGAAAGCAAACGCACCATTAGCGGAACGGAAGCTAACATATCAAGCTAATGTTATCTTAAACATTTTATTTACCTACAGGAGCAGATTAAGATGAGGATGCCTTAAGCTGGGTGGACACTGTGCGACTTTTTCACTCGCAGCGTTCAGCTTCAGCTCAAACTGTACGACTTCCTCGCAGGGCGGATCTCACGAGCCATGTGCTCACACTGTACAACCCAGTTCTCGGATGCGACCTGACTGCTCACACTGTATGCCTGGTAGCAACACGTCGGACCTAAAATATGGTAAAAATAGCAGTTTTTACACAACACGTCCGACTTTTTTGTCTTGCCTGTTGTCCTTCAGGAGTGCTGCAGGAGGACACACAGGGATTTATGGGGGTTGGATGAGGAAAACAAAAAAAAGTAAATCTGTTTTGTGATCAGTTTAATTTGACATGAACACGACAAACACGCTTTGACAATCCTTGTCATTATGTGCAAAAGACGTGTAGAAATTAAAACGAATAACGTGTGTTAGCAGGCGAGCAGTGTTTATGCATGATTGCGCATGCGCCGTGAGTGGTTCTGACACTTTGTGGGTTGCAGCTGCTCGCAGCGCCGCTTCAACAGTGCGATACCCTCACGAGGGACAAGCAAAATATCAAACACACCAGAAGTCCGTGCAAGCTCAAGATTGCTGATCGGTAGCTGGTCACGTGGTGTTAATCGCCTCTCGTAACCCCCTGTACACTACACAACGCTCAGCGCAAAACTCGCCCCGATCTCGTGGATTCTCGCACGAGTGGAAAATCAGCTCAAAAAAGTGAAAAAAGTCACAGTGTGCGCCCAGCTTTACTTAGATTGTTGTCGCTGGTTTCATCATCACCCAGTTACCCATCACATTTAGTGAAGTGGACCCAAGTTTTGGCGTGCGTTCTTTCTACCTTGCGCATGCACAGCTGTCTAGGCAAGTTCTCGTTACGAAGGACGGGTACTGAAACAAGGCACCTTTTCAAATGACGTGAATCTGTGCTCAGTCGGTACTATGGAATTCGGTCAGTACCTTAAAAAGTATCGCTACTCTCGACAAGAGGAATGTCACCTCTCTGGTGGGGAAAGAGCCATTGTTGACATGTGGGGTTGAGAGACTCCGACTGGATATTGTTGGACACACCTCAATGCATGGCTCTGGAATCAGTTTCCTCAAGAGGGGTTGGACTCTCTACCACACTGGAGTTACTCCCACTGAAAGGTGCCGAGCAGGGCTGGGCATACTTCTTGCTCCCCATCTTGGTGCCTGTGTGTTGGGGCTTAGCCCGGTAAAGGAGAGGGTAGCCTCTCTCCGCCTTTGTGTGGGGGGGGCGGGTCCTGGTTGTGGTTTGTGCTTAAGCACCAACCTACAGCTCAGAATACCCATCCTTTTTGGAGTCCCTGGAGGGGGTACTGGAGAGCGCCCCTTCCAGTGACTCCCTCGTTCTGCTGGGGGACTTCAATGCTCATGTGGGCAACAACAGTGAGACCTGGAGAGGTGTGGTTAGGAGGAATGTTCATCCTGATCTGAATCAGAGTGGTGTTTTGTTATTGAACTTCTGTGCTCGTCATGGATTGTCCATAATGAACACCACCATGTTCAGGCATAAAGGTGTCTCTTGGCACCAGTATACTTTAGATCGCAGCTCAATGACCAATTTTGTTGTCGTCTCATCTGATCTGCGAACGTATGTCTTGGACACTTGGGTGAAAATAAGGGCGGAGCTGTCCACTGACCACTATGTGGTGGTGAGTTGGCTTCAATGGTGGCAGAAGATGCCGGTGAGACCTGGCAGACGCAAACATGTTTTGAGGGTCTGCTGAGAATGTCTGACAGAGTCTCCTGTCAGGAGCTTTAACTCCCACCTCCAACAGAACGTAGAGTCCTGAGGGAGGCAGGAGACATTGAGTGGGCCATGTTCCATCCATTGTCAAAGTGGCTGACCGCAGCTGGGGCCGCAGGGTGGTCTGTGCCTGCTGTGGCACCAATCTCAAACTGGCTGGTGAACCCTGGGGGTTAGCGATGCTGTCAGGCTGAAGAAAGAGTCCTAGTGGGTCTTTTTTGCTTGTGGGATTCTGGAGGCAGCTGATGGGTACCGGCAGTCCAAGCGGAATGTGGTTTGGATGGTTGCGGAAGCAAAAACCCGGGCACGGGAGAAGTTTGGTGAGAGCATAAAACAAAACTTCTGTACGGCTTCGAGGAGATTCTGGTTCACCATCCGGCGTCTCAGGAAGGTAAAATTGTGCACTAGCAACACTGTTTACAGTGGCGACGGTGTGCTGCTGATCTCGACTTGGGACATTGTGAATCAATGGGCTGAGTACTTGGAAGACCTCCTTAATCCCACCTTCCAGTGTGGAATCAGAGTTTTGGGACTTTGAGTTGGGCTCTCTAATCTCTGGACCCTGAGGTCACTGAGGCAGTCAAAAAACTCCTCGGTGGAAAGGCTCCAGGGGTGGATGAGATCCGCCCAGAATTCCTTAAGGTTCTAGATGTTGAGGGGCTGTGTTGGTTGACGCGGCTCTGAAATATCACATGAGCATCGGGAGCAGTTCCACTGGTTTGGCAGACCGGGCTGGTGGTCCCTATTGACCCATTGCAGCGTGATGTCACATGCCCACACCCCCGCCCATAGCTGCAGACTGGAGGGCAAGAAGATGCATCTCCGCACTGACCCCAGTTGTGTTTATCTGTTAGTTGTCAATAAACAGAGGTAAATAGCGGAGAAATAAAATCTATATGCAGGGTTAACACACACACAGTCCTGTAGGCTGCATAAGTAAACAAATGAAGGACAGATGAGCTCAATTTTGCAGGATTTTAGCTGATAAAATACGCCAAAGGCAGAACGGCTAGTGGATAAACCACACACATTGTGGCAGACAAAGTCTTGTGACAGAATAAAAAAGTTAATCTGCCCCACATGCCCAGAAACAAAAAAGTTACAGCCATCTGACTTATACGCTTTTATCATACAATTATATTATACGGGACAGAACCAGAACCAGGGGAGAGCTGTGCTGCAGCAGATGTGTCCTGAGAAATAAATGTGTTAAAAGGACAATGCCGGTGTGGTGCGTATTTCTGTGTGTTAACCACGGCAACGATCTTAATAATTAAACCAAATGTGTAATTGGAGTGGGTAGCCGCTAAGGTCGTTTGTTTCTGTTTGCACTCAATCGTCAGAATAAACGGAGCATCTGTTAATCTCAAAAGACGAGCATTGTCACAGCGACCATTCAGCATTAATCCACAAAACGTAAGAGATCCAGTTACTCCTTTGGTTCTGTGAGAAGTCCAGACAGCTGGTGTTGGTACCAGATCTGCTCGGGCTGCCAGGTCAGCATGGGATCCTCATCTCACAGCTAGCTAGCTACTTCAAAAGCATCTAGAAGCTTTGAGCTACATCGTTTGCTTCAAGATGTTTTTATTTTATTCATCTGCACAAAGATGTTAGATGGTCTAAAGTGGTGATATCTAAATCCATAGGTTTTATTTTGTTAGTCTAAATCGCAGAGATACAGCTCTGGGAAAGGGCTGGAGACGGGCTTTTTCCCCTCCAGCTAGTTTGGATGTGCGTTGTTACCCGGATGTAAACAATAACGTGCCACGGGCCTATAATTAAAAAGAAAGAACAGAGGGTGTGTTCCAACTACAGGGGGATCATACTCATGAGCCTTCCTGGTAAGGTCTATTTGGGGGTTCTGGAGAGGAGGGTCCATCGGATTGTCGATGGGGTGTGTGGGGATTTTGAGATGGTGTTCAACTGCATCCCTTGGTGGTGGTTGGGGGGGGGGGGGGGGGGGGGGGCTTGTGTGGAGTACTCTGAGAGTTTGGGGTACCAGGCCCCTTGATACCGGCTGATAGCCCTGTACGACCATTGTCAGAGCTTGGTCTGCATCGGACTCATTTCCTGTGAGAGTTGGACTTGGCCAAGGCAGGCCTTTTCCACCAATTCTGTTTATAACTTTTATGGACAGGATTTATAGGTGCAGCCAAGGTGGTAAGGGGATCTGTTTTGGTGGCCTAAGGATCAGGTCTCTGATCAGACTGTGTTCTCCAGCTTTCGCTGGAGCAGTTCACAGCCAAGTGTGACGCAGCTCCGATGAGAATCAGCTCCTCAAAATCCGAGACCATGGTCTTCCGTCGGAAAAGGGTAGAATGCCTTCTCCAGGTCAAGGATGAGATCCTTCCCCAAGTGGAGGAGTTTAAGAGGATGAATCAGGAGATCGATAGACGGATTGAAGCTGTATCTGGAGTGATGTTGTACCGGTCTGTCGTGGTGAAGAGAGAGCTGAGCCAGAAGGCGAAGCTCTCCATTTACTGGTCGATCTACGTTCCTACCCTCACCTATGGTTGTAACCTTTAGGTAGTGACCGAAAGAACAAGATTACGGATAAAAGCAGCCAAAAAGAGTTTTCTCCACAGGGTGGCTGGGCTCTCCCTTAGAGATAGGGTGAGAAGCTCGGTGAGAGCATCTAGTTAGGATGCCTCCTGGACGCTACCCTGGTGAGATTTTCCAGGCACGTCCAACTGGGAGGAGACCAAAGGTAGACCCAGGAAACGCTGGAGGGACTATGTCTCTCGGCTGGCAAAGGAATGCCTTGGGATCCCCCCGGAGGAGCTGGCCTAAGTGGTTAGGGAGAGGAAAGTCTGGGCAACACAAGGTGATCAGTAGGTCACAAAAACACAACATAGGTAGATATGCTGGTGATTTTGAACATTCTGCTCAGTCTGTGTTTTTTTGTCAGAGTAAAACTGGAAAAGGCTGCGAGTGGAAGGCGTAAAACTCTGGAGCAACCTGTGACTCCCCTCATTGTGGCGCCACAAAAATCATAATTTATGAAGTCATTCCACTAGATTTTATTATGTTTTTGTTTGCCATTTATATTTAAGCAAGTAACAGATGGGAGCATAGATGGGAGGATAGAAATGATAATGGACTTTTAATATTTAGCTTATGTATGTGTTAATAAGAAATGTTTAATATTGGAAAGGAATACTAACCCCAAATAGTGGTTTTACAAGCTCACCTTTCTTTGTGGACTCGCTTTCTGGACCACTTGGTGTGACGGACAAAGATGTCCCTTCAACATCTTCTGGTGTCTGCTCTTCTGAAAGATTTTTAACAAGAAAAAAACAGATTACACTTTGTATTGTGATGATCTACAGTGACAATAACTATTTCATAAATATACAAGGTCAACTTTACTCATATTTAACACATTCGCAGTGGTCTATAGTAAGAATAAATGCCTTGTAAGCTGTACTCTAGGGATTAAAGCAGGGCTCCTCGATTACAATGGTCCGAGGGCCACTCACAAGATAGACCCAGAAGCAAGAGGCCGGGGGGTGCTGCTGCGGCTTGGATCGCTGGCTGTAATGTACATAACACACAAGCTTGCAATATTAGGAAGAACAACACCTGTCCCCCTCCTGTGTGACTGCCATCATGTAACCCTCATGTCCATGTTGTCTCCGGAGGAGCAGATAGGAAACAAGATCTCATATTACTTAAAATGAACCAAAGCTTCCTCCCAGTTTCCCTTTAAGCTGAAATTAACATCAGTCTATCATCATGAAACAAAAGAATAAAGTGGAACAAGAACTTCTATCTTCTATTTCTCTCTCCTTTTAACTTCTCCGAGTCCCTAAATAAAAGAGACAGATGATTACGCTGCTCTGACCCCGCTCCCTCTCCAAGACCGGACCTCCTGACATCACAACACTCGGTCTGACTGAGCGCTTCCAGGAGAAATATTAATGAAATTAAAATAATGAGTATTTGGAGGAGCGTCCTCCGATCCTCTCTTGTGTGAGCAGACTCACTCACTCAACATAATTTACGGCCCAAATCCAACAGAACCGGTCGGGCTGATTTGATTCAGGTTCGGTCTCAGGTTACAACTCCAGCGCTCAGCCCTGCAGTACCACATGAAGGCAGACCAAAGTTTCCTACCCGGTAAATGTTGAGAACACCGCTCTGACAGGTTTGGATGCTAAGCTGGTGCCGCCATTAAAATAACAAAACTACATTCCACTATAACTGATTATGGTACTCTTCTATGGTGCAGAATCGTTTATATTACGTTTTCTAAAGCAGCACATAATATTTATACATTTGATACAATTCAGATCACCTTCAAAACTCAGTCACACACCCAGAGCCGTTTCAAGGCATTTTGGGGGCCAAGGCAACCCCCCTAACCCACTCCCATCTTAGGGCTCCCCAGAAGCAATTTTGAAATTCATACCCTGTCCAGGAGTATTAATTATAGTGTTTTTAAAAACATGTCAGACATTACCGAAATGTTCTAATATTGTCAGATGAAAAACAAAATCATCTAAAATTAAAATAAATGAAATTAAATAAAATCAATATCTACAGTGTCTGGGACTACAAAAGGCAGTGTAGAAAATCTTATCAGCTTGAGGATTATAGGGGGGGTCCCTAGAAAATTTCTACACCCAAAAGTTTGAGAACCCCTGGACTAGAAGGCCACACCTGTGCAAAGGTACTAAAGGAGGTGCAACAAGCAGCAATGCTTTGCAGGTCAACCATGATGCTATGTCTGCACTGACTTTGTACCCCATAGCTGGTGTCAAATCAACTGTGCTTCCACTATAGATTGAGGGAGCTTTTTCAAATTTGTGTCATGTAACATTCCAATTTTCAGGTCCTCAAGAGCCCCTATATCCAGCATGATTTACTATTTTCCCAACTGCAACATACTTTATTCCATGTTTTAATTATCTGTTCAGCATGTTCTTAAGTTCAGTTGAAGCTTGTTAATCACCCAATGGGTTGGATGTGTTTAAGCAGAGAAATGGATTCACTACACTTGACTACTTGGGCGATTAACAGGCCTCTACAGAACTTGCAGCCCTGCTGGATAGCCGATTCAACCATTTAATTATGTATGATGGAACAGGGAAACAACTAAAACTTGCTACATAGGGGCCCTCCAGCACCAGGGTTGGACACCACTGGTCTAGTGTAATGATAACTAATGATAATTCAATTTGAGAATTAAAAGAAATTCATACCTTCCTCTTGTGAAATCCCATCCATATCAACAGTTTCTGAAATGGTAATAAGAAGTTTCAAAGGATAATGTTATTGACCAGGAACTGCAGAACCAATACAAGAAAAGTTAAGAAAAAAATACTCTCTTACACAAATCACAAGTTTATAAATATCTTCAATAAGAAGGCTAGTGGACTTATTTTCCTTAAAATAGAAATGATTAAATGTTAATACCATTGACATCTAGGTGGATTTCATCCAGGCTCTTCCCTTTATATTCGCCTAGGCGTCCTTGTTCCAAGGCTAGGAGAACTTTGCTTACTTTTGCCAACTGTAGGGTACCCTCTGGAAGGCGGTAGTGCTTTCTGTGGACTGCAATGTTGTGCCCAAGGAAATCGGCTAATTGGTCCAGTTCTGTGGTCTTGAGATTCAAAACTGTTGACAAGGTAGCAATATGCTTCCTGAGCTTAGTTGAGGTAAGTGCTGCAGGGTTTTTCAAGTCATTGCATTCACTTACAAACTGCCTTATACAGTCTGAACCTCTCAGGTAGTGGATGGAGTGAGGCAATGCAAACAGGTACTGGTTTTCTTTCAAAACTCCACATTCTTCACGATTTTCACTAAGGGCATCCAGTGATTCTTTCATAGTTGGACTTAGTAGAACAGGGACTTTCCTTCCCCTCTTTCCCACAATGGTAATCCTGACAAAGTAGCTGCAAAGCTTTTGTTCAAGTGCTGTGAGGGCCAAGTTAACATCCTCGTGGGTTTCTGAGGCATCCTTTGACAAGTAAACAGACAACGGCATCCTGGAAACCTCACCAGCTCGCCGGCGATTGAAAAGAATGACTTGTGTGAGAGTCACTTTAGCAAGATCTTTCCAGGTTGAGTGTGAAGGCTTTTCTTTCAATGCATTTAGATGTTTTTGTTGTTTGTCTGTCAGATGGCTGTGAAGGATCTGGACATCATGTGTAAATGGGAGAAGGAGAGGAGAATTCCACTTCTTCTGTTCAATTTGAGTCAAAGCTTGACTAGCAATGTCATACCTCCAGCTTTCTTGATACAGTTGAATAAATTCTTCTGCATCTTGGACAGTTTGTTTGTCCTTCATCTTTAGTCCTTCAGTCTTAACAAACATGGCTAAAGAATGAATGTTGTGACCAACTTTTCTAGCCAGGGATGGTTTCTGGTACTTGCCATTTTCATCATTAAATCCAGCAAGGCGTTTTGTAGCAGAGATTACCTGACTGTACTTTTCAGGCTTGATCAGATCTTTAACACTGTTCACAGGAGAAACAGCTTTGGCTTCGAGTAGTAGTCGGCCAAGTTCTCTCAGCTTTTGGCGGATGTACTGGTGCTGGTTGACCAACTTCTCATTCTTCTTGAACAATCTGTATCCATAATCCAGTATGCAATGATCCTGCTTGATCGCAAGTGTTATCTTGTCTTGAATAAGATTGCTCAAGAACCTCCAGTATGCATCACTGAACCCCAGTGGAACTGCCTCCGCAAATGCACACAATGCTTGTACTTTTGTCTTACCCCCCTTAGAAAGCTCATCTTGAGGCTTAAATTTGCATGACTGGAAGTGCCGCCACATTTGCTTTCTGTTGAATAATCCAAAACAATACACACAGTGTTTAAATATTTGTCCGTCCATTTGGGCATTTGGTTGCTTCCATGGAATGAGTTTGCCCTGCTTTTTTTGCAAGACTTCCGAGTTATGCTCAAAATTACCTTTATTCCGTATATAATCAAACTGAAGTCGTCGTTGTTTGGAGTTCTTTGGCAAACTACTGGCTTTTGCTACCTCCACTTTATCTTTGTGTTTACGTAGTAGATGCCTCGACATTTTTTGAACAAGACCACCACAATATACACAATGGTGTTTCTTGTTGTACTTCCTGGAACCATCTTCTTTCTTTGTAACAGGAGAAACAAAAACAAGTTCTTCTTCCAGAGATGTTCCTTCATCCTTACTTGTAGTGGCTCTGGCATCATGGCTTTCAGAGCTTCTACTCTGACCAGACTCTCCCTGACTGCAACACATGCTTCTGTTTTGAGCAGTACTTCTATAACAACTCTCTGAAACAGGAGCGAGATAACCAGATCTATCCTTTAGGTCTAACTTTTCATATTCACTTGTAGTGGAGCTGGAATCACACTCTTCCAAACTTGTACCATGACTGTACTTATGTTGGACCCGACAGCCAAACTTGCTCCTCTTTTTAGTAGTTGACATTCTTTTTTTCCAGGGAGAAATCTTTTTTTCCTGAGATATTTTTAGGCTGGCCTCGCTGTCTGTGCTTTCTCCACTGGTGTCTGGTACATATTCTTCTTCGCTCCCTTCACTGGCCTCGTCTAATCCAACAAAACTCTTTAATAATGGAGAAAGGGAGGTAGAAATAAATTAGTATTTCTTCCTGCATTCTTAATTCAAAACAGAAATCAACATCTTCATTTAAATTCCCTCTTTATAAAAAAATAAAATAAAAAAGATGCTCCCTTTAATAAGAGTATTTGGTCCAATTGTTTTCAGGGCATTTAGAGCCCAAACTAATACAGTAAAATAACCGTGCGCTCCTAGATGAATTCTCGTGAGATTTGGAGTTTTCTTAAACTCAGGAGAATTCATCTTGTACCGCTCCAGATCAAACCGTCCGAACTCCGGGCCAAAATAGACTAACCAATCGTGTGTCAGCACTAAGCTGTAGAGAGCGAGTTAGATTGTATCAAGCATCCTAACCTGGCAGCAGCACTAGCTGGGCACTAGCTTGCGCATCTTCCAATCAGTTTAAAATATTGCTACCAGAGAGCTCTCCCTCTTTCAGACAGTTTCCGTGGCAGTGATTCTAGATCTAAATGTGTAGACTCTACACAGGACGGGGACACAGAGATCTGGCTGCTGCCAGGTTATCAGTAAAACATGTTACAGAAATACAAAAATGTGTCAACAAAAAGAGAAAGTGCAGAACAGCTAGCTTGACATGTACCTCAGCATCTGGATTAGTGAGGAATGTCGCAATATAAACCACAAATTTATTATAAATCAAATCAAAACCCTGTTCCGTTTTTGTTTTAAACAAAATTAGAACTGGCCAGTATTTATAGCACCTTCCAAGAAATGTTTGAATTATTGCACTTACACACTAGCATCGCTTCTACACAGCCTAGATAGGATAATTAGTGTTCAAATTTTAGTAGCCCGGGAATTTACCGCATGCAACCGGATGCATTTTCAGCCCTCTTCCCAAGGCGGCCTGCCTCAGGCCGAAACCAGTCCAACCCACACACCATCATTAGGGGGCAGGACCATCCTGCATGCCTACTTCATCAACATTCTGGATGCTGAGGAGTTTATATTTATGTATTTAGCAGACACTTTAGTCCAAAGCGACTTACAAGTGACAGTCAGCATGTAGCCCTTGAGGCTAACAACAACAAACACTATTCAGTCAATCACAGGTGGCAGTGAGGCAGCATTATGAATCATGGAGAGGAGGGAACAAGGAGTGGACAGCAGAGAGGGGGGACGGGTGCAGGGAGGGTGCTAGTTAAGAAGATGCTCTCTGAAGAGCAGGGTCTTCAGGAGTTTCTTGAAAATTGAAAAGGAAGCTCCTGTTCTGGTAGTGCTTGGTAGGTGTGGAACGATGCATGAGAAGAGTCTGGATTGTCCTGAGCGTGGTGTAGGCACTGCTAGCCGACGATCCTGTGATGACCGGAGCAGCCGGGCCGAGACGCAAGCCTTTGCAAGAGGATTCAGGTAGATGGGAGCCGTACCATCTCGGACTTTGTATGCTAGTGTTAGCAATTTGAATTTGATGCGTGCTGCTAGCGGTAGCCAGTGGAGCTCAATGAGCAGAGGGGTGACGTGTGCTCTTTTTGGCTGATTGAAGACCAGACGCACCTCTGCGTTCTGGACCATTTAAAGAGGTCTCACAGTACAGCCTGGAAGACCAGTTAGAAGGGCTTTGCAGTAGTTGAGGCTTTTATCTTTGTGATTTTGGAGATGGCCTATGTGCTCAATTACATCCACATCCCTAAGGCAGTGTGGAACAAACACGGCGGGCAGAGTGGAGTGGAGCCGATGCTAGTGTGTAAGTGCCATTAGACTTTACAATAACAGGACACTGGATATTTTCAAAAATTTAAGGGTGTAAAACATTTTTTTGGGGCAATACACATTTGAAATTGAATGATGAGGCTTACAGAAAAGGAAGATCCTCTTAGCCAGTGTGACTCCATTTCATTTGATGCTGAAGGGACTTCCATACTGTCATCACTTGAATCATATAGCGCATCAGAAAAACTTGGTACTTTCTTCTTCATCTGCAACATATTACATTGAAGTGAATTTTACAATTCATAATCATATTTTAAATGAAAAATATTATAGATTCACTATATAAGCTAATTATGTTTTTATGTAGTGAAGTAAAGTTGGTAAAGGAATACCTGAATGCTTCTGGTTCGTCTAAGCTTTGGAACATCATCTCCAATTTGGCCAACTGCATACTGATTTGAATAATAAACAGTGTGTCAAAACAGTGAGAAGGTTTCAGTACATGAGCAAGAACAGTGTTGTGTAGTTAAGATTATACAGTCAGGGGAAAAAATAACTGAAACCATGCTGACTTTGTGCGTTTGCCATTTAACAAACTCCAACTTCAATTATTTAAACAGTGAGACAGAATAAAAAAATGCATTTCAAATTAGGTAACAATTATTTCACATTTTCGTGAATGAAATAGTTTTCAGATCCCCATCAACAAGATTTCTTGCTCCTATGGGGATATCCCCATGATACCCTATGGATGACTGCTGAGGAGAGTACTATGGGAGAAGGTGTCAAGTCTGGGCTTCTCTGTTTAGACTACTGCCCCCACGACCCGACTCCAGATAATCAGATGAAAATGGATGGATAAATTAAATTATTACTATATAAAATAGGAATTACAGAGAGGTCTAATTGTTGATCTAATGTAAAAAATGGTTTGCCATATACCTGCTCACCGCCTGCTTGTCCAAATTGTACTCATTTCCTTACCTTTCTGAGGCACCGTTTATTTTTACTTCCCTCTTCTTTTACAGATTTGTCCCCACCATTTAAATTAGAGTTATATTTTCTTTTTCATGGGACAACTTACAAAGTCAGCAGAGGTTCATTTTCTACCAACTCTAATGGTAAACTTTTAAAAACACAAAGAAGCACCATTGTTTGTTATTCATTTACATAACATTTGATTTTGATCATTTAAGGTATTTCAGAAATTTGTTTCTACCGTTTTGCTTTGCATTCCAATGTCACTGTTATGTAGCGTGTCAGAAGTGTCATTCTTTGCATCCATGTTTCCATCATCACTGTCCCCATCATCACTGTCCGAGTAGTCCACAATGGAAAGCTGTATGATAATTAATTGCAATATGAAAAAAATATCACAAGTTAAGGGATGAAAAGGCTACCTGCTGCACAATGAAAAGGTCAATCAGATATTAAAGATAAATTAAAACTACAGGCAACAAAATTTCTGTACACTCAATTAAGCCTAATCAACTTAATATTGATTAACATATCTGTGCTACTTATAAATGACTGACTTGATTTTATGTAAAACTATTCTTGTTAACAGTGTTCTCTTGGAACCACTTTTGGAAAAGGTGTATATGCTACAGCTTCACAAAAAAAAAACAGAAAAAAAAGGAACAACCTGAAAGACAACCACAGCGAGATTTCGCTGGTTAAAAAGAATAAAAAACATTTTCCTTGATGCTTTTGTCAGTGATGAACTATAAAAATACACATTAAAAGTCTGAAGATGGACATCGAAATGTCTGGAGATGAACCATGTCAAAGTTTGATTAGGTTTAAAGAAGAACAACTTTCTAATAGACCCCTTGAAGCGTGACATCATGCACCCACACCTCTTCCCCAGGCTGTAGAGCAAGAAGCCAGCACATCCCCATTGACCATCATTTTATCTGTCAGTTGTCAATAAATAGAGCAAAATTGTGGCGAAATAAAATTCATCAGCATGATTAATTCCTTCAATTCAGCCCTAACCCAAGGACCTAAGCGTCCTCAAGAAGTGAAGTCTGCTGTGTCCCTTCTTGTAAACAGCTTGGCTGTTCTTTCTCCAGTCCAGTCTGTTGTCCAGGTGAACTCCAAGGTATTTGTATTCCTCAACCACCTCCACTTCTTCTCCCATGATGGAAACAGTGTTTGACTCCACCCTGTTTCTTCTGAAGTCTAAAATCATCTCCTTTGTTTTGTTCACGTTCAAGGTCAGATGATTGTTTCCACACCATGCCACAAAGTGCTCCACCAGCTCTCTGTACTCAGCTTCCTGTCCATCTCTGATACACCCGACAGCTGCAGAGTCATCGGAGTATTTCTGTAGATGACAGGTCTCTGATTTGTACCGGAAGTCTGAGGTGTACAGGGTGAAAAGGAATGGTGAGAGTGCAGTTCCCTGTGGTGCTCCAATGTTACTGATCGCCTGGTTTGATGTGCAGTTCTTCAGCCTCACAAACTGTGGTCTGTTTGTCAGGTAGTCTTTAATCCAGGCGATAGTTGAGGCCCCCACCTGTGTCTTCTGGAGTTTCTGGCAAAGTACATCAGGCTGGATTGTGTTAAATGCACTGGAGAAATCAAAGAACATGACCCTCACAGTGCTGCCTGCTTTGTCCAGATGACAGTGGGTTGGTTGAAGCAGCAGGATGATGGCATCTTCAACTCCAACTCAATGGCGATAAGCAAACTGCAGCGGGTCCTGATATGTTCTAGTTTGCTTATTCAGGTGGACCAACAGGAGTCTCTCCAGGACCTTCATGATGTGGGATGTCAGGGCAACCGGTCTGTAGTCGTCATTGACTGATGGGCGAGTTTTCTTTGGAACTGGAACAAGGCAGGATGTCTTCCACAGGACTGGAACCTTCTCCTGGGCCAGGCTGAGGTTGAAGAGGTGCTGCAGAATCCCACAGAGCTGCTCTGCACAGGTCTTCAGTACTCTGGGGCTGACACCATCTGGACCTGCAGCTTTGTTCCTGTTCAGTCTCTCCAGCTGCCTCTTCACCTGACTTCTAGAGACAGATAGGTGGGAGGGGGAGGTAAATGGGGCAGCAGCATCTCCCGACTTGGTTGAAGACAGATTTATAGAACCAGAAGAGTCCATGACTGTGTTAGAGGACAAAAGAGCTGGCGTGTGACAGGAAAATGTTGGATCAGAGGAGGATGGGATGTGGGAACTGAACCTATTGAAGAACTTGTTCAGTTCATTGGCTGTGTCCAGGCTGCCATCTGTGCAATCCTTCCTCTGCTTGAAGCCTGTGATCTTCTTCATCCCTGACCACACATCTCTGATATTGTTCCTCTGTAGTTTGTTCTACAGCTTCTTCCTGTATGCCTCCTTGCTGTCTCTGATCTTGATCTTAAGTTGCTTCTGCATACTCGTCAATTATTCCCTGTCTCCCTCCTTAAGGTTTTTTTTTTTTTACTCATTTAGCAGATTCTTCAGTTCACTGGTTAAACTGACCCTAACCCACATGTCAAGACACAAACAAGTTAGCCATCTAATGACTTATGTGCCTTTTGATATATTTATGCATGGCTGGGTGTCGAGGAGCCGGGGCAGAACGCCGGCTCAGATCTAACAGCAGTGAGGAGAACTGTGCTGCAGATCAGTCATTAGAAATAAGTGTGTGAAAACGCCAATGCCAATGTGGTGTGTAGTTTAGTTTCACCAGCGGTAATGGCCTTGTTTTAATAATTACACAAAATGTGTTGTCATTGGAGTGGCACCCTATAATGTCTTGTTTAGCATTTCCAATTATGTTGCTTGACAGAATAAATGGAGAATCCACTAATCTTTAAAGACAAGCGGTGTCACAGCGACCCTTCAACATTAAACCGCAAAACGTAGAAGAGAACCGGTTACATTTGTGTTGCTTCAGTTGAGAAATGCAGGTGGTCAGTTCTGACTGAGGACTGTTGTCTCACAGCTCGTTAGCCATTTCTAATGGATCTGGAAGATTTATGCTAAACACTGTTAGCTTTAAGATTTTTTTTTGTTCTGCACAAATATATTAGATTTTACTGCTTTACATTATCTAAACCTCTAGATTTTATTTTGTTAGCTTAAATTGCAGCAATACAGATCTGGAAATGGTGTTCTTGCCCTCCAGCGTTTGTGGATGTGTGCAGTTACCTAGATGTAAAACAACTTTCATTGGGTCCTTCATACAGGTCCTTCTCAAAAATTAGCATATTGTAATAAAGTTCATTATTTTCTGTAATGTACTGACAAACATTAGACTTTCATATACATTAGATTCATTACACACAACTGAAGTAGTTCAAGCCTTTTATTGTTACTAATATTGATGATTTTGGCGTACACCTCATAAAAACCCTAAATTCCAAATTAGCATATCATGAAAAGGTTCTCTAAACGAGCTATTAACCTAATCATCTGCATCAACTAATTAACTCTTAACACCTGCAAAAGATTCCTGAGGCTTTTAAAACTCCCAGCCTGGTTCATTACTCAAAACCACAATCATGGGTAAGACTGCCGACCTGACTGCTGTCCAGAAGGCCATCATTGACGCCCTCAAGCAAGAGGGTAAGACACAGAAAGACATTTCTGAACGAATAGGCTGTTCCCAGAGTGCTGTATCAAGGCACCTCAGTGGGAAGTCTCTGGGAAGGAAAAAGTGTGGCAGAAAACGCTGCACAACGAGAAGAGGTGACCGAACCCTGAGGACGATTGTGGAGAAGGACCGATTCCAGACCTTGGGGGACCTGCGGAAGCAGTGGACCGAGTCTGGAGTGGAAATATCCAGAGCCACCGTGTACAGGCGTGTGCAGGAAATAGGCTACAGGTGTCACATTCTCCACGTTAAGCCACTTTTGAACCAGAAACAGCGGCAGAAGCGTCTGACCTGGGCTACAGAGAAGCAGCACTGGACTGTTGCTCAGTGGTCCAAAGTACTTTTTTCAGATGAAATCAAATTTTGCATCTCATAAGGAAATCAAGGTGCCAGAGTCTGGAGGAAGACTGGGCAGAGGGAAATGCTAAAATGCCTGAAGTCCAGTGTCAAGTACCCACAGTCAGTGATGGTCTGGGGTGGCATGTCAGCTGCTGGTGTTGGTCCACTGTGTTTTACTAAGGGCAGGGTCAATGCAGCTAGCTATCAGGAGATTTTGGAGCACTTCATGCTTCAATCTGCTGAAAAGCTTAATGGAGATGAAGATTTAATTTTTCAGCATGACCTGGCACCTGCTCACAGTGCCAAAACCACTGGTAAATGGTTTACTGACCATGGTATGACTGTGCTCAACTGGCCTGCCAACTCTCCTGACCTGAACCCCGTAGAGAATCTGTGGGATATTGTGAAGAGAAAGTTGAGCGAGGCAAGACCCAACACTCTGGATGAGCTTAAGGC